>NC_089496.1:45293112-45495612 GCF_036850765.1 Saccopteryx bilineata
GATAAATGATCTGATTCAAGTCCGATTAAAAATGCAACCCTGAGTGCTAATTATCTCAACAGACCTGCTTAATAATAGCATTTCTTGTCAATTATGGAATCTCAGCATGGGTGTCAATAGCAGCAAATGCACAGGGCTACCTCAGACACTGACTTCCCATAATGCCCCTTTACTCGCCATATGTAAATCAGAGCGCTTCTGTACCTGCGATGACCTTTTATTAGCAAACTGTCAAAATGATAAAACTAGCCACAGCAAAATCCCCACTACCATACAATTAGGGGCTCCAGCTTCAGACAACAGGAGGTCAATCAGACACAGCTAATCATGATGCATCTTACTTATGGCCTGTCCAGCAGGAGGAATGAGCTGTTTTGGAAATCTATGCCAGCGTATGCCTGACCCACAGGAGGGAAGCCTGCGACCGTGGGCCCCGCGGCTGGAGAGGTGGGGGCGTGGAATCACACACTTCTACAATGTTTCAGGTCGTCTTGAACCAAACCTGAGTTCAATTTCAGCTCTGTCACTTACTTGCTGTGACTTGGAATAAATGACTTCAACCGGAAAATGGAGCCAGGTCCGTTCACCTCACCGAGGAAGGGTGTGAGGGGTTGGGGTGAGAATTAAGAGGTAACAAAGTGTAGAGACACTCAGGGTGGTGCTATCACATGGTGGGTGATAAATATCCGTTATCGTCTCTCTCCCCCACCCCCGCCCCCCCCGCCTGTTTCATCCCCATGACCAAGGTAACAGGCAACAGACGCTACAAGCAACACTCAGGAAGCTGTGGCTCTGTGTTCTGTACAGCGTCTTACCCCGCACCCTACCATTTCACGGTCAGAACGAAACAAGAGCCGAGCTGGAAGCTGCCCCTCCCCCACAGGTCCTTCAGCATAGCCGCTGGTTGACAGGTACAAATGCCTTAACGTCAACTTCTCAAAACCAACGACGAGACTCCTCCTGTCCGAAGCGCACACTCTGCAGACGACCTCGGGAACGGTAGAAGGGGCGCTTACTGAACTGAGCATTGACTCGGGGCCGGTCACTGCGGGCAGCGCCTTAATCCAGCAATAACTCTCTTCTCAGCTTCCCTTCGGAGACCAGGCGATGGGTTAAGAGAGGTGAGAGGACTTGCCCCACAGCCCACAAGGAGCAGGCTTCAGTCCCCACGCCTGCGCTGAGCCCCGACACCCCCACTTCTCAACCGAGGAGGGACCCCTCATGATGTCCTTTATGATGAATGCTTTAAGTAGAGAGGACGGGGGAGGTTGGCACTGGCCTGAGAATGTGACACTCCACTGCTGTGTGGCATCTGGATTATAAGGGACAGTGAACGGCCTGTGTCTTTGGCTCTCTGTGATGACAGACCACAGACTGGCCGGGCAGGGACCAAGTCTGAAACAGGCCTCAGTCTTGTTATGGCTGTAGGGGGTGCTGGGCAACGGAGTGAGGGGAGCTACCATTTTGTCACATGGCCTAAAGCATTTTCAGCCTTAGGGGGTCATCTGGGGGACACAAACCTCCACTCCCCTGGTTCTCAGTCCACAGAGCCCTGCTTTCCCAAGTGGAAACACCATCACTGCGTGATTCTGCCGCACTGCCACCTCCGGCCTCACCTGCCTGCCCTCCCCAGGCCGGCCCAACAAGGACGCAGGGTGGCACAGGGGTCCCAAGAATCACTAGCAACCTCCTCAAAAAAGGCTCTGAACTTTCCCAGGTCAGATGGGCACCCGTCTCAAGAGAGCCCCTGTTAACATACACATGCTCGCGGCTCCTATGCCTGGATCGGGAGGCCTGTGTGGGAAGGACAGAGAATCCCTCCTGTTTGGTGACGGCCAGGCTGGTACGTCCCCAGTGGCCACGCCCAGGGTGGCTTGCGAGAAGGGTCCAGGGCGATGGGAACGGTGCCTGGGAAAGGTAAGCGGTGGACACGCCCCCACCGCTAGGCCAGATGCTGCGTGGCTGGACGGCTAACGAGGCCCAGACGCGGGTCTCCTGGCAACGGATATGGGGATAGGCGAGGGGTGATGGAAGAAAGCACGTGAGCAAAGTTTCCCTCTGCAATCACGTGTCCCCTCTTCCCCACACCTCGGGCCTCCTCCATTATTACTTCCTTCACATCTGATCTCAAATTAGGAAGCAAACCTTTCCCTCGGTGTGGTGGAACGCAAGTGTTTCATAAACGCTGTGTGGGCTCCTTTTCCTCTCAGCAGCGAGGTCAGTCCTCCCCTCCCCCACGGGCCCTGCTGTGTCCCCGTCAAGTGCCTGTGCCGACATTTCCTCTGGTGAGTGCTGCGAGCTGTCACTTGGGTAGAGGCACACAGCTCTTTCTCCAGGGTGGGAGCTGAGACTTGACGTGGTCCCCGGAGAGAGCCGGTGCTCCCGTTTTCCACACCTGAAGCTTCTCATCACCTTGTTCTGTCGAGGTGGAGCCAGGTTTCACTTGGGAATAAAACCTCGTGGGCTTAGGTCTCTCTCCCGACTTTCACACTTCCTTTGATGCCTAGGACACCGCGCAATGTCGATACGAAATGACTCTGCACCACTTCCCTCCTCGGTGTGGCCTTAAAACGGCCATTTGCATTCCACAGAAGGTTTCGCAGGAACTAGGAAAACACATCCTCTACAGACCAAGTTTCGCGTGAAAATTACGGCCCCGCTGGGCAGAGCCTAATGGCCTCACACCATTTAACTCCCTCTGAACAGCACAGAGGGAACTAAATCTTTCAAACACTCGAGTAACCAGGAACGGGATGTATGTACCGGTTTGCTCCGAGACTCACACTGGTACCCGCTGCATCCAGGTTGTTCTGTGCAGGAGCCCAACTCAGCAGAAAGCCTGGCTCCTCGGCTGAGCTGACAGTGCATTTGGTTTCAACAGGCCTTTGCTCGTCTGCAGACCGTCCCTTATTTTTTCTGGGTATCCAGCCCTTTGCCATTTGGCTGCCTGTTTTGAAGAATATGCCTGTCGACACATGTCTACTGAAAAAAATTAAGTAATCTGAAATACAAACTGTGACTTAAAATGGTGAACTATAATTTGTTTTGTATGTGGATGCCAGATTTGAGCGGCTATTATCAAATTTTTTTTTTCATTTTATAATGTTGACCACATCTTAAAAATTAATTATGCCTGCTATTTATTTCCCAGCCCTGGTCTCAGGCCAACGAGAGAGTCCCTTGAACTTGCCTGAAACATATGGACGCAAGATCTCTTTATGGTCAAGTCCTGTTCTTCCAAAAACTCGTGCAGGGGTCACGCGAGAACCTTGGGTGCTGTCATTTGCCCGAAGCTGTTTCCATTAGCAACCATATCCATAAAAACACATGTCAGCAGTCAAGGCTCCAGCACTGTGAGGAGAGCCAGCCCCAGGGAGCTTTATTTCTATTTTTGGGCCTCGCTGTCCCTCCAAGGGGCAGGAAAGGGTGCTGGATCACTTGGCTCTGCAGGAAACCCCTCGCCTAATTCTGTTCCTCTAAACCACACCTTTTTTGGAGGCCTGTCTTCAGCAGGGATGGGGCTGTTGATACACTTTGCATTTCAAGAAGTAATCTGTGACACCCCCCCCACTACGCACTGTCCTCACTGTCATCTTAAAGAACGATCACAAGACCGACAGGAAGATGGCTGTTTCTTCTCGAATCTTTGGGGAAGTGTCTGAGAATCCACTTTGGTCCTTCTGAGGTACTGAATTAACCCCCCCCCCCAAGCTTTAAAAAAATCTTCCAAGGCCAGAGTTTAAACTTTCAGCTGTTGGGCTCACAGTTAGAAAAATCAAGTAAAACAAGAAGATATTATTTCAAGCAGAATTGAGGGTCTGGGTCCTGGCGCTTTATACAAAATTAAGTCGGTGCTATTGCATAAAGTATCCGGGGAAGCCCGGTGGGTGAGCCACGCCCAGACCAACTTTCCAGACTGGGAGGGACGCTCCTGAGAGTCCCCGCTGAGCATCTTTCTGTGTGGCCTCTCCCGACTTCTGACCTTGAGGTAGACCTGCGGAGCCCTCTGCACTCCTCTCTCCGTCCCAGGGTTCCCCCTGGGTCCCCGGCAGGTCCGATTGCTTCAGCAGTTCCCCTCCTCCTCTCTGAAAGTTACCCCTGCTTAGCCGACCAGGCCTGGTGACACCTGTCACTCCTTCATGGCTCCCTGCTTCCCTCTGGAGCGGCAGCCAACACACAGCAGGGCACGGTGCCCTTGCGAGAGGTTCTCAGGATGAGCTGCACCCGCACAGCCTGGGTACCTGTCAAATACTGCTGCACTCCAACCCAGACCTATGGCGATCTGTATGGAGTTCCAATCTGAGAGGCGCGTTGGCCTGGAGCTAAGAGACCTTGAAAATAACAAATTTCTCACGAGTTCCTGAGTGATCCAGGAATTTGGGGGCAGTCCTCAGAATAGCGACAACCGCAGCAGCCACCTTCCAAAATCTCACAGGTGAAGGGCTCATTCTACGTGGGCAACCAGGAAATATGTCTACACCCGTAGTAGGTTTAGTAACTTAGTCTAGCCGGGAAATTAAATATTCGAGTTACCACATATACTACTACATAGGGACGCGTCCTTTTGAAGACTTAACCTATGGACGATTTACTTAACACGCCAAACTGAAGGCACTTGGGGACCTTGCTGTGCCGGGAGTGTTGCACTGGCCGGCAGGGACTAGGGTTGAAGCCACCTCTGTTTGACCTGAACGTTACTGGAAAAAGAGCTGGAGAGTTTCCAGGGTTCCCCCAACAACCACTCCGGTCCCCTTGAGAATGTCGAGAGCTCAGTGCTCACAGCGTGGTGACTTGAGTAACTTCCAAAAGTCAACTGGGAGAAGGCAGATGCCCGAGCTGCACGTCACCCCTTCTGGGCCAGAATCCCTGGAGGTCGGAGCCAGGGACCTGTGCCTTGAAGATCTCCGCAGGTCACACTGAGGAAGGGCTATACGTGGGAGCTACTGCTCTAGGCCACTCAGTGGCTCCAAAAGAAGCCTGAATGTTGTTGCTACCTAACCTCAATCACAAACCGGCATTTATACACGGAGATTTAGACTAAGTAGAATTGTGAATCTAAAGGCACAGAAGGGTTTCGGCTCTGTGCCAGTCCTTGATAAATGAGGTTTATTTATTGAGGTTGTGTCTATATGCTTAGTAAACTGTTGGTCTATTCATTACTCAAATTCGGGAGGACAGCGTAGCACTTTAATTCACAAATACGGGCTACTAACAAATGCCGCTGCCCTCAGAGGGGAAAGAAAGCCCTGAAATGTTCTGAGCGGCCACGCTATCTATCCATGCCCAACGCATTTCATCAGAAACGGTTCTACATCTTTTACTTTCAGGAGAACTTGATTAAAGTCTAGATCATTTCAGAGTGGAATCACGATGTAATGTTTTCCGTCTGTCAGGTGAAAATAAAAGGCTTATGTCTGCTACATGTGCCGTTTTCTCTGATAAAGCACGTGATATGCATTTTGATTACCTTCAGAGAGCCTAGGCTTTTGTTGCTTGTTCGTAGGGTAGATTTTTAATCACTATGCCTTGAAGATGCTTATAATGACATATGTTTGCAAAATAGTTTTCCATGCGTGTTCAAATGCTTCCAAGATTAAAACAACTGTCTTGTGTATTTTGTTCTCTGCTAACAGTTCAATTTCATTTCATCACTGGACTTTTTCTAATGGATTTATAATCACCACATAATAGTAGCCGTCCACAAAGAATATAATAGGAACAATTAGTTTACCAGGAATCTACCATTCACAGTGACTCTGTTCGCCATCTTCGTCGCTAGAGTGTCTGCTTCTTTCAAATGCATCTGCTTTAATATACCATTTATTTCTTGACATTTCACATAACTTAGTCAAGTCCATACTCCTTAATTTCTCCCTTTGATTCGTGATGATCTGCAAACCAACCAACTATAAAATTTGAAATGTAGCAATTTACTTTTTTTCTCTCCTCTCCTTCTATTTGGTTATTTACATCGCTAGTGACATATGGTAATAAATTGCCATCACCATTCACTCCTCACCGTGGATCAAAGCCCTGCAGTGCTTGATGAAAATTTATTAGGCCTCTGCCCACTGATTCCCACCTGGCTGCTCACAGTGCCCGTGGCCAGCGCTGCCGTGGGCTGGCTGGAGCCGGGAGGCTGATGACTAACAGCTGGGCATCTCAGCCAGCCGAAACCGGTCTCCATCCTCCAGGGCTGGCCTCCCCTGCCTTCCTCTTGCTTTTTCCTCATCTTTTCTACATCTTTGCTCAACTCATCACAGAGGCTGCCAGGGAGGCCAAGAAGCCTGAGAGGTTGCTGGGGCGAAGGCGCAGTGGCACACGTGCTGACGACAGGGACCCGTGTGCTCAGTTGGAAGGTGACAGGCGGCTCACGGAGGGGCGTCTGGAACTCAGGGGACCCAGGCAAAGAGAGGAACTCTCGGAGGGGCTCTACTGGGAGATTTATAGGACCCAGGGGTGTTTCCATCTGTGCTCAGTTCTGAGCCCGCCCCTCCTTCATGCCACGGCGCTCCGGCTTATTACCGCAGGATGGTCAAATAACGGCACGCTGGCATTCGGTACAATTTATACAGGGGGCAGCTGTTTCTTCTCCCCTCGCATGGGTCTCATCTAATCAAACAAAGCTGGCCATAAATATTACAGACTTTAAGGTCCAAATGAGCCTTATTTTCTTTTTCTACATTAATTTTTCCTACTACATCACAGTTACTATGGAAAAAAGAACCCAAACAGAAACCTTAGTAATAGCCTCCAATTACCGCCACAGCGATGACTTAGCATTTATGCACCCTTGACTTCGCAAGGTGTTGGAAGAATCCCAACAGCCCCATATTCTGAAGAGAACTTCAGGCACGTGACAGCTTTTCCGGCCCGGGTGTGAGGGACAGGAGCGCAGCTATGGTCTGTGTATGTGGAGAGGCGGCAAGGACTGGCAGAGAGTTCTACAATTTTCAAAACATGGAGGACTCCAGCTCAGTGCTATTTATCGCTTCTCACAGTAATCTTAACCAAGCCACGAGTCCTTGTGAACCATACCCCTGCTTTTTGGTGACTAAAAAAGAACGAAAACTCCCGGATTTAAAATATCACACTTGAAGGTCGTGGTTGAGTTTTGGAGCTCGATCTTTGAAGTTTCTACCTACAGGCACAGCACAGACTGTGTGTTCTCCAGTGTTTCCCAACCGCCGGTCCGCGAAAGCCTTAAACACTGTTGTATGCACATTATAGACCCAATGATAATAGACCCCGTAATCCTCATACATCAGGGTGGTAAACTCTTTCAACAGGCCATTACCTATTAGCTGCATACATATGTCCCATAGAAGCTGCTCCCTCCATCAGTTTCAACCTTTGCACCATTATCTAGACCAGGGGTCTCAAACTCAACTCAGCATGTGGGCCGCAGAGCAAGATCACAGCCGTTCGGCGGGCCGCACTAGGTCGACAAAAGGCAACTGTTATGCAACACTTTTCTCACTGCAGTTGAAAACAAAAAAATCAGTACAACAAGCACAATCGTACATGCAGTTTACTCAGTGTCACAAAACGACCAGAAACTGTAGTTCGCATCACAACTGCTGTTAACTAAGCTAATATCTAGCTAGGATGCTAGAGAAATGAAAAATACAAGTAGGCCCCTAGGCTTACTTAATTTTATCCAAAATATTTTGAACTTCGTGGATTAGTCTGCGGGCCGCACAAAATTGTTCGGCGGGCCGCATGCGGCCCGGGGACCGTGAGTTTGAGACCCCTGATCTAGACTGTTCCTTTTGCTCCCTACCCCACTCTAGAATCCTTCAATTCAGTCAGTCAGATCAAGTCTTCAGAACCATATTTCTCCATATCAGGGTTTTTGTTAAGAGGCAATGCCCAACAGAATGACCCCGGCTTGTCCTGCCAGTCCTTGGGTACCACCTGTCTCCCCTGACCCTCTCCACAGCCACGCCCACCTGGCACGGCAGCATTTTTCCTTTTCCTCTTTGGTAGCTGAGGTCCCCCATTGCCAGCTTTCAGAATGCCTGTGTGGTCCCAAGACCCAAGTTACAGGCAAGGAAATGCTGTCACACTCACGGCGTGATGCCCACCTTTGCCACGTGGGTCCTGACCCATAAAATGGGCTCCTGTGGTCAGTTAAAATCCTACCTCCGAGCCAATGCCAGTCTCTAAGAAACTCCACTTCATGGCTTGGCCAGCTCTGAAGGATGTATGTCAGGAACCTCAATTTTCCCCTTTCAGATTCAGTGAAACTATCTCCCCATTGTCTCCTAATCCCAAGAAACTCTCAGGATTTCTGACCATAAGATTCCCTCCCTTCTGTTGTTGGACACCCAGAGCCAGACTTATATTAGAGAGATTTCCCTATTCTTTATTTTTTCTTTTTACAGAGACAGAGAAAGAGTCAGAGAGAGGGATAGATAGGGACAGACAGACAGGAATGGAGAGAGATGAGAAGCATCAATCATCAATTTTTCGTCACGACACCTTAGTTGTTCATTGATTGCTTTCTCATATGTGCCTTGATCGCGGGCATTCAGCAGACCAAGTAACCCCTTGCTCGAGCCAGCGACCTTGGGTCCAAGCTGGTGAGCTTTGCTCAAACCAGATGAGCCCGCACCCAAGCCGGTGACCTCGGGGTCTTGAACCTGGGTCCTCCGCATCCCAGTCTGACGCTCTATCCACTGTGCCACCGCCTGGTCAGGCGATTTCCCTGTTCATTATCATACTTCTGACACAACCTCACCCTGCTCCACTCCTCGTTTTTAACACAGGTGTCCGTTTGAGTTTCACACACATCCGTTCACATTTTCAAGGTTCAAGCCTTGGCAGTACTGTCACGAGCACAGCAAATCAGAGTAGGGATAGCAGCAGGTTCTGTGGTCTGTCACATACTACAGCAGTGGTTGCTTGGGTCAGCTAGATCTCAGAGTCAGACTTCCCTTTTTCGTTGCAGAGTTGAGTTCATACAGTCGGAAGCCACAGTTGTCCCTCTAGACAGTTGACAGTGAATCGTTTTAAGGCCTAAATATGCAAAACTGCTTCATTTTCAAGATAAGCCAGTGTCCTCGGGCATGTCTGGAG
Source organism: Saccopteryx bilineata (assembly GCF_036850765.1). NCBI lineage: Eukaryota > Metazoa > Chordata > Mammalia > Chiroptera > Emballonuridae > Saccopteryx > Saccopteryx bilineata. The sequence continues at coordinate 45,302,194 of NC_089496.1, forward strand.
CTGTCTTCTTGGAACGCAAACCTTCAAGAGGGGCTGGGACTGTCCAGTGACCCCATCTACTGTGATGACAATCCACCAAAGGAAGACCACCCATAAACAGCCACTATCATGCTCTTGGGACCTTTCAGGAAGTCTGGGTAGGCACGTATTTTACTGAAAAATGGGCTTTTTATCATAACGACCTTAATAATCACCAATTCATAGTAACTGAAAACTACAGATTAAACATTGGGCTAGTATTTATGAAGTCATTCCAACTTTGAATCAAACTGAATAACCAAAACTTGAATTCTACATTACCCTACTGAATACTCACTATGTTTTATGAGCTAGATATTTATTCCAATACTCTGGCCTACAGTGCGCTGCATAGAACTACACCAAGTGGTTGTCACAATATTCACATATTGTTACTCCAAGGCCAAATATAGGACACAATACCTACAAATCAACACAATAAATTCCTATTAAAAATGCATCAAACAATCTGAATTTCACTCCTAAAAAAAAGACACATCCCTTGCGTACAAGATGGTTTGTCCTTTCTTCTCTAATTTTCTGCAACTATAAAATGAGGTCACTACCTTTTCATTTTTAAATGATATTTAAAGAAATGCTTGTATGAGCTCCACAACTGTGCCCATTTTTTAAATTTTAACTTGATTTTTAACGGAACTTATTAGGGTGACACTAATTAACACAATCGCATAGGTTTCAGGTACCTAACTCCACAACACATCTCTGTACACTGCATTGTGTGTTCACCCCTGCGCCCCTCCCCCACCCCAAGTCAAATAGGAAAAGACCTAAATAGGACTTAATTACTTCCATTTACCCATCTTACTCAACAGCTTGGCTCGGTGCCTACCACAGAGTAAGAACTCAATAAACAGTTATTATGATTAAGCCCATTTCCCGTATTTAAGTATGCTCCTCCATTGTAATCTGGGTGTGATAACTTCCCTTCAGGAATGCTATTCTAGCTCAACCTTTTTTTTTTTTTTTTTTTTTTTTATTATTATTTTTTTACAGAGACAGAGAGGGAGTCAGAGTGAGGGATAGACAGAGACAGACAGGAACGGAGAGATGAGAAGCATCAATCATTAGTTTTTCATTGCGATTGTGACACTTTAGTTGTTCATTGATTGCTTTCTCATATGTGCCTTGAGCGCAGGCCTTCAGCAGACCGAGTAACCCCTTGCTTGAGCCAGGGACCTTGGGTCCAAGCTGGTGCGCTTTGCTCAAACCAGATGAGCTCACGCTCAAGCTGGCGACCTCCGGGTCTCGAACCTGGGTCTTCCGCATCCCAGTCCAACACTCTATCCACTGCGCCACTGCCTGGTCAGGCTCTAGCTCAACCTTTGATGTCTTATAATGCTCCTCACCTTGACACTCCCTGATGCAATATCTCTGCTAAGACAAAAGAACAGCCTGACCTGTGGTGGCGCAGTGGATAAAGCGTTGACCTGGAATGCTGAGGTTGCCGGTTCAAAACCCTGGGCTTGCCCGGTCAAGGCACATATGGGAGTTGAAGCTTCCTGCTCCTCCCCCCTTCTCTCTCTCTCTCTCTCTCTCTCTCTCAATCTCTCTCTCTCTCCTCTAAAATGAATAAATAAATAAAAATTAAAAAAAAAAGACAAAAGAACAGTACTATGACCCTACAAAATGGTATAGGTTTCCATTAAATAATGCTTTTTTAAAAACCAGTTTCTAAAGTATTTGCTACCACGGTGTATGCAGACACAAAGGAAAAGCATGCATTTGAGATGTGAAACCATAAACTCAGCTACCTGATTTTCCTTTGGAAGCACACTTGCTTTGGAGCTGAAGAATCAAAGTGTGCCCATTCTTGCATAAGGGATTCATTCCTTCTGCAAACATTCTGACATTCGGGATTCTCAAACTGGTTAAACATGAGGTTACTGGAGTGGGTGCTCAGAGCGGTCGCATTACCAACAGCTCACTTCAACAGAACCATGAGTTTGTGTTCCATTCTAGGGTACAAATAGGAGTAAGAACCAGCCCCTTCCTTTAAGGAGCCCCAAGGGAAGGCAGGAACGCAGACAGACATAACCACCTGCACACAAGGTGGAGACATGAGGCATCACTGAGCACACAGGAGTAATTACCTCTAATGCTGCGGAGAGGTCAGGGAAGCCTTTCTGAAGGTGGGTTTTGAGGGATCGACTGGAGTTGACCAGATACAGAAGGGGACTAGGTTATTTGATCCTGACACCCAGTGAGATGGGTCCTATGCTTCACCTGTGTCACCACCAATTCAAACTGGAGCCCCTCCCCCACTTTCCAAGACAGGCTTTGACAATGCAGATGCAGCTCCCCCCCCCCCCCCAGTACAAAACGACATTCCCACCCACAGCTTCTCTGTGACATTCCTCCCTAGGCCCCAGGGTAAAACCAACAGCTGAACTACAAATCTAGCAAAAAGTCAAATCCCTGAGACCTTCCCCAGGTGGGCGAGCTTCAGCTGGGAGGGCAGTTGTGTCTCTGGATGGAAACTCGTGGAGGAAAAGGGACTGAAGGGAACTGTTACCAGCTCCGGGGCTCAGAGAGCTAAACAAGCATGTTCCTTTTTGATTCAAATCAGATGTTATCAATGTTAGCCCGGGTTGCTCTCTTATAAGCACAGATGCAGAGATGCAGTTAAAACATGTTTAAAACATGTTCAGGAAAAATACATTAAGATAGTTTTATTCTTATGAGAGTACAAGCATGGTAGAGATTTGAAGGCACCTGCTATCAATATTATTTTTAAAAAATCTTACCTATTTGATCCCTTAAATGTTACCAAATGGAACCACATCCTGATCAACAAAGAGCTTCATAATAAATAAAGTCATCTTTAGCCCAGAGAAAAAAGGGTCGTTTCTTTTGGTCGCTCCAAGGGCAGTAGCTTGAGATATAAGTTACAGTATTAGCACGGTCCGGAGCTTATTTGATTTTAAAAGCATGGAGCAAATATTTGACAATGCTTCAAGTTCCACCAAACTCAACTTCTTCCAGCTGGCCAGCTGCAGGCTGAAAAGTCACATAAGGCTATAGTACCGCCCCACGTCCTAAGAATATTCTCCACCATCGGGCCATTTTTTCGAGCCCCTCTAATCCTACATGTAGGTGGATAAATTTTATGCTCAAATAACATTTAAAGGTGTGGGCTTTTTGTAAACTACAGCCAAGAGGTAAAAGCTGTCCAAATCTAGTTCTGGCATTCACTGAAAAGGTGACATTTGATTTTTTACATTTTACATGCATAAAAAGATTTACAAACTTCACGCTGAACCTAAAATGTGACATTTTAGTCACCGAGGCAAATGACACAAACCCAGCGCTTTGACACGACACTTGGCTGAAGGGCCCGAGTTCATTGCAGGCTCCGCTCTGAGAGGGTGAGCGGTTCCAGCAAGCCTGTGGTTTGGCCTGGGCCCTGGACCTCAGCACTGACCTGATCAGATGGGTCCAAGTCCTCCGAATCTCTAACAGAGCTCAGAGGATGTGTTTTGATAGGGGCGAGGGGAGGATAAAAAACAAACAAACAAAAAAAAAAACCGAATTTAACCCAAACAACTGGAAAACAGAATGAAAATGATGTTTAAGCCCCTTTAGAGATCAGAGCCAAGATCTGTAAAAAAACATACCCATCGTAAGTTATGGGCTGGGTCTGTGAGAAGGTGACAAACTTCCCCAGCGCCCTGGGGAAAAGAGGGCCTGTTTATCCTGGAGAGTTCACCAGAGACGCCACAGCGGTGGCATTAGCACGGCTCCAGCACGGGAACAAGGTGCTGGAGGCTGGGCTCCCTGGCCCTCCAACACCGGCCGGCCCCACCCTCGTGCCCCGCCAGGCCGCTCCCCGCAGTGTGCGGGCTCTTCCCTCTCCCTGCGCCTCCCAGGCAGTCTGCCCAGAACCAGCAGAGACCAGGCTTTCCGTTTCTAACTGCAGACACCCCAGAGACTTCTGACAGGCATCTCTCGCCACCTGCCTTAGGTCGGCCACCTCAGGGACCCCGCCCATTACAGCGCCTATAGGTAAACACATCAGTTGGGAAGTGTCACAGTGTTTTCTTTTCCTTGGTTCCCTTCACTTAATTTCCTCCCCAGGCCGGCTGGGGGTGGGGAAGGCCCCCGTGACTATGCAGCGTGGACACAAGTGGCCCTCGGGAAGCTCAGCGCTGGTCGCCACCTGCCCAGGGATGCCGACTATGGATCCGCCAAAGTGTGGGAACACTCACTTAAGATGATGGCTTTTGCTGGACCTCCTTGTCCACTTCAATATCAATCTTCCCCTTCACCCACAAAAGGAAGTCCAGTCTCGAACTCCAGTGGCTGTTCACTAGCACGACTGATCAGCCCATACCAGAAATGATGGCCAAATTCAGCAACTCAAAGAAAGGTAGCTTAGGGCAGTGGTCCCCAACCTCTTTTGGGCCACAGACCGGTTTAATGTCAGAAAATATTTTCACGGACCGGCCTTTAGGGTGGGAGAGATAAATGTATCACGTGACCGAGACAAGCGTCAAGAGTGAGTCTTAAGCCTGACCTGTGGTGGCGCAGTGGATAAAGTGTCGACCTGGAAATGCTGAGGTCGCCGGTTCAAAACCCTGGGCTTGCCTGGTCAAGGCACATATGGGAGTTGATGCTTCCTGCTCCTCCCCCTTCTCTCTCTCTGTCTCTCTCTTCTCTCCCTCTCTCTCTCCTTTCTAAAATGAATAAATAAATAAAATAAATAAATAAATAAAATTAAAAAAAAAAAAAAGAGTGAGTCTTAAGACGAATGTAACAGAGGGAATCTGGTCATTTAAAAAAAAAATAAAACATCGTTCAGACTTAAATATAAATAAAACGGAAATAATGTAAGTTATTTATTCTTTCTCTGCGGACTGGTACCGGTCCACGGCCCAGGGGTTGGGGATCACTGGCTTAGGGGGCTGACCTGTAACGTGTAAAGCTGATGGCCATGAACACCAACTGCGTGCCAGTCGCAGTCCGTGGGCAAGGGCAAGGCAGGCCAGGGTCCAGCCTGCGACGAGAGCCCTCTAGAGGCACTGCCCTCGGCTCTTCTCCAGGGTCCGACGGGACTCTTTTAATTGACTTTTTCTAACTCCATGACAATGAAGGAACCTAGCCAATAAATTCCTGTGGTTTGGCCTACATATACTTCTTAAAATATATATTAGTCTTTTACATATTTAATGTTGGCTTCTGCCAGATTTGTGAAGTAATAGAAAAAAGTGGTCATACGTGAAACACATCCTTTGTAACTCAGGAAAATCAAGCCAACACGCATTCCCTGAATTCAGTGTGTTTTTAGAAGAAAGAAGTGTAATTTATATCATTTCATTTATAACGGTGCTAAGTTAATGCTCTTGGCTGCTTTTGACAGAGACCTTTCCAATCGGACCGAGAGGATCTGTTTCCCTGAAACACTTTTCAGTACTCAAGGACTTTTAATTAGCTTTCGAGAGAGTGTTTTCCTGACGGACACCGCCTCCCCAAAGCCTTGTAAGTTTCCTGGCTTTACTAAAAAAGAACAAGAGGTTGACTCAGACTCTTCCAGTTTCAGGCTTTCTGTGGGTCAAGAGCAAATGGCTGTTTTGCAAAATTGGGTGCAACTGCTAGGGACCGAGGGAGGCAGGCCTCCTTCTCTGCCCTCGCAACCCCAGTCCCCAAGCCTGCTCAGCAATCTGGCCGCATGTGCTATTTTACCACTGATGGGGAGGCCTCACTGAAAGGTTTGTTTTTACACAAGAACATCAGCAGCAAGAGGTAAGATACGAGACCACAATTAGGCATGACCTTGATTTAATGAAGTGCTTCCTCAAGGGTCCCCCGGTCAAACAAAGGTGAGGACCCCGGCACTAGGCACCGTTAATCAGTTTAAATAAAAAGTTCTGAGGTTTTCATCTGTTTTGTGAATCTCTCAGGTTTGCATCAAGAACAGGTACCTGTGACCTACAGCATTTTCCAAACTTAGTTGACCACGGAACCCTTCTGAAGAGCACCTCACGGAAGGTGCGTTCGAAGAAGTCCCTTCAGGACAAGCTGCCTTCATTTACTGAATTAACAGAGCGAGGGACGGATGAGCAGATGAGCTTATGTTTTGATGGAGGGTGAGAGGGTAGGAGGTGTAGATGTTCAGAGGGCGGAGGGCCAAGAAAAGCCTCGAGTTGGGTGCAGAGATCAACCATGACTCTCAAAGCTACTAAGACGACCCTATGCGGAAGGGTGAGAGGGCACAAGTCCGGAGACCACCAGGAATGTCGCACAAAGGCCAAAGAGGAGGGTGGGATGAAAGTGTGGTCGTGCTGAACTTAACCCATCCCGCCATTCTGGCTAAGGCCAGGCCAGGCTTGGCCAGCGTGGGTACCTGCGTCCACGACACAGGGCCGGCGGGTCTGAGAAGATCTACACATCGTAAATTCAGCCACTTGGGGACCAGGAGGCCTGAGAGGCAGCCAACCTGTGGAAGTACTGTCTCCGAAGTAAGAGTCTATTCATTTGAGATCCCACAGAATACGGCTGCACGTGGATAACAGCCAACCACGCTTTTGATTGACACAGTAAAACGAACGTCTGTGCTGCTGATTTATTCTGTTCTGCCCCGAGCCTGCACTTCCCCTTCCCTCCCTCCCTGGCGACCAAGGCCTGTGTGGACCTGACATAGGGACCTCCTGGGTAAGTGAACTGTGCTCAGAGAGATCCTCAAAGCATCCTCCTGTGACCCGGGCACGGCACCCCGGCTGGCACCTGCCCTCAGTGGGCCACGTTTATTCCCGGACCTGCTAGCTTGTGTGCCCTAGACATTCGGCACCTCAGAAGCGGTTCTTAGTGCTTATTCATTTCACTTCTAAAGTAAATAAACCCGTTCTGTGCTTTTTATTTTCTAGGAAATGGTGACACACTGGATGATGTTCAAGGTGGCCTCAGAGGAAGTGACATCTTGGGCCAGTTTCCTTATGGGGACGTTTCTGCAGGATTTCCAGTTATGAAGCTGGCAAGAAGCGTTGCAACTGCCCAGAACATCCGCTATAGATGCCTCAGAAATGGATGAATAAGACCGGACTCAGAAATAAACCCAAACGGGGTGCTTCGGGTGACCTGGGGCGCCGGATGCTCTTCCCCGTTCTGGCTCCACTGCTGTAACGTTACTGAGGAGCTCCGAATATTTTAAGATCCCACCTTACAAATGCCCTGCTCTACCCGCAGCCGGCTGCAGTTACACTGTGAGATTAATGAATTCACAGGCCGTGTCTAAGGGTTTAACGGCTTCTTAAGAGAGCAGGGCGCACACGCAGCTAGACTCCGATGACAAATCATAAAAGCTTCTTAATAAGAAACCTCGATTAGTTAATTAAAATTTGCTAATTGAAAAGTCTAGTATAGCATGTAAAATATCCCAGACCTCTAGACACAGCAATAAAGCACACACCTAACATACCTCCCAGACAAGTAAGACATATCTGCGTAGTGGGAGAACTTAGTGCCATCAGGGGTGATAGGAGTGAGAGAGCAGGTCACCACCTAGAGGCCGGGAGAGTGGTCTAAGGAATGAAGAGTGGAAATTATTATTATTTATAACTGAGAGCAGGTGTGAGGAATAAGGTCACCTCTGTTAATTTACTAATTTCTTACGAATCCTACCCCTTCAGATTCCTCTCCCAGCAATGGCATAAAGGCTTATTTAAAACAAACAAAGAAAAAAAAACCATGCACAGGTTTTTACCAGTTTTTTATCTTTTAACCTCCTGCCCTGTCCCAAAAGGATGCACATGATACTCAGGGTGGCTCAACAAGAGAAGCTCCAAATGTGTCACGAAGGGGACTGATGCACAGTTTCCACTAAGAGCAGTGCAGATGTTGGAAGGGAAAGGAAGGGCTGCCTTCTAAAGCAAGCACACAGAAAACATTTTTAAAAACGCCACACAACCAAGTCCAGGGGAAAGAAGGACGGACCATCATGGAGCTAGGGACACTACCGGTGCCAGCGGACCAGCCTCCTGTGTGCGGTGTGGGCGCGTGGCTGCAGTGCCCCGACCCTGCACGCTGGCTGTCCCAGCTCATCACCCTGCACGCTGGCTGTCCCAGCTCATCCAGAGCACGCCTGGCGCCGTGCCAAACGGCTCGGTGGAGGCTGAAGCCCAGCCAGGTGCTCCGACTCGTTCTTGTTAGGGACGGAGCGCCCAGTTCTGTGCGGCTCATGGCGACTCACCAGAACTTGCAAGTCACGCGAGGTCGAATGTTTAGCCTTTTGAGTTCAGTCTTGGAATTTGCTTTTGCTGTCTGTCTGCACCAGACCCACTATGCTGTGCCCTAGTCAGGCCTCCTTTCAAAAAATGTTGGGAGAAGAGAATGGATGATGGAGAGGGGGAGGGCGACAATCAGAAAGAATGCTGGAAGTGACTTGCTAACAGAAGTCAGCTCAGTATGAATGTAACAGTGGTTGTAATCCCAGCGACAGGAAGAGCAGAGGAATAGTGTTACAATTATCAATAGCAGTGGTGGGTAGCAAAATCCTGACAGCAGGAATATCAATAATATTAGCAACTGTTTTCACTCCATGTGAAATCTGTGTGCAATTTTATTAATATTTATTATGCTTACTTTACAGATAAGAAAATTGTGCTCTGAGGGTAGGCAACCTGCCTATGGTCATACACAGAGTAAATAAGTCTCTTATATCCTGATGCTTTCGAGCCATACTTAGGTGCTCTGGACGAATCTCAGGAAAACACCTCTAAGTCATTCATTGTTTCATTCCTTTCACATGGAATGTCATTCTCTTTTACCTCTAGCTAGTGAACTCCTACTTATACTACAAAGCCTCACTCATTGTCTCCTTCCTCCATGAAGCGTCTCCAATTACAACAGTTCCTCAAATAACATTGTCTCTCGATAATGTTGACAGCCTAAATAGGAACTTAACTCTTGCTTTTATTCACTAGCCTATGGTAAAACCGATTTACTTCTCTGTCATTTTGCTTCAAGTCGCAAGGTCTGTCAACAACATGAAGTGGGGGCCCACTGTAGTTCAATTCCTCGGAAGTCAGAGCACTGACCATTTGAGCTCCTACTCACGCGATGACCTGTGACATACTTTACACTGTTATTTAAGTTTCTGTGTGTGTCAGCCAACTTGAATGAATGAACTACATTTTATATTTCTTTGTCTCCCCTACAGTACCTGGCACTTGTGGGCATATATTATCTTCATTTCTTACAGATGCTAAGGCCAGACACACCAATCAGTGCAGCATGTAACAGGGGCCAAAGTGGTGTTAGGGTGAAATACTGTAACCTCATCATTGACTTCACTCAGCGTAAAAGTGCATTTAAATTCCCCAAATTCTTCTTTGTGGAAAAAAGTACACATCTGTGAGCAACTTTCTAATAGAAAAAAAGGGCAAATTTCAGAACATTAAATCTTCCCAGTTCATTAGACCTACTTATCTATTTAACTAAAAGCCTTTTCACTGGAAAATTTCATAATAGTTAACAATTCACCTGTCTCTGTTAAACCAAACCACCAAAAGTATCCAAGAAGTCCAGAAGTGAGAATTTCCTCCTTGGAGAGAAAAACCTCTGGTTTCTAGGTGCAAATTTTTAACCTGCATATCTGTCTTCCTGGAGGCACTGTACTTAGGTTGCATATAAAATTAGGGTGGGGGGAGGGTGGCCAGTTGGCTCAGCGGTAGAGTGTCAGCCCAGTATGTGGAAGTCCTGGGTTCGATTCCTGGCCAGGGCACACAGGAGAAGCACCCATCTGCTTCTCCACCCTTCCCCCTCTCCCTCCTCTCTCTCTCTCTCTTCCCCTCCCACAGCCAAGGCTCCACTGGAGCAAAGTTGGCCCCAGGCGCTGAGGACAAGTCCATGGCCTCCATCTCAGGTGCTAGAATGGCTCCGGTTGCAATGGAGCAATGCCCCAGATGGGCAAAGTATCGCCCCCTAGTGGGCATGGCGGTGGATTCCGGTCGGGCGCATGTGGGAGTCTGACTGCCTCCCAGCTTCTCACTTCAGAAAAAAAATTTTTTTCTTTTGGCCACATGCATTTTGGGATAACCCATGATAATTGAAGTTAGTATGAAGACAGAAGAAACATGGAGTAAAGGTGTGACCAGGATGGACTGGCTCGAATAGTTTCCGATAGTCTTTGCTGGAATGTGCTTTCGATACACGGAGAAGTTAGGCTGCGATGCGAGGGGGACGCCAGCCTCGCTGTGGACAAGTTCTGGACAGCAACAGGACTCAGGCTGCTGTGGCCGCCCTGACGGTCCGAGTTTCAGCAGAGTGAGAACTGGAGGGGCCCAGTGAAAAGTCAAGTGGCAGGAGGGTGGCCTCTGGAGGAACAAGGCTGTTTCCAGAACCTATAGGAGGCTGTGTCAGCATGTCCCCACCTCCAACAGCTCCTCGCAGCTGCTGACCCGGCAGAAGAGCCTGCTGGGAGGTGGGGGCTGGTGGAAAGGAAGCAGGAAGGGGCGAAACCCCAGGGCAGGAGTCATGGGCAGACCCTGAAGGTGGGTAGTAGAGATGACAGACACAGCGAAGAGAGACAAGTCATAAAGAAGCATGACAGACCAAAGATAATACAAGAAAAATCAGGGTGCGATGGAGGGACCACGTGGGAGAAGGCAATGGAGTAGCCAACTCAGCAGATAAAATCTCGCCAGAATGGAAACCTGGCGTTGGAGGGCTTACCACCAGGCATCCCCAAACTACGGCCCGCGGGCCGCATGTGGCCACCTGAAACCATTTATACAGTTCCCGCCGCACTTCCAGAAAGGGGCACCTCTTTCACTGGTGGACAGTGAGAGGAGCACTGTGTGTGGCGGCCCCCCAACGGTCTGAGGGACAGTGAACTGGCCCCCTGTGTAAAAAGTTTGGGGACCCCTGACGGTTTTAAACCATCTTCTCCGAGCAGCTCGTTAGGCAATGACAGCTGTCGCTCATACGGTGCTCACTGCGCCAGCACCGTTCTAAGTGCTGTTCACAGACTGCCACATTCAGTAGGCACCACAGCCAGGAGGGGGAGCAATTGTTACCCTCATTTTACAGAAGTAGAAGCTAAGGCACAGAGCGCTTAAGTAACTTGCCCAAGGCTACACACCTTATCAGAGGGACAGAGGAGATTTGAACCCAAATAGTCTCCTTATGACACATGACTTGTATACAAGATGTAATTGCCCGAGGCAGGACTTCCGGTCCTGACTGCTGCCCACAGGGGAGGTGTGCGGGCGACCAGGCCGGGAGGCGACGGGCACCACTGACAGCCACATACGGCCTCGAGATGGGGAGACACTCAGTTACCTGTCATCGCACACACACCTAGGAACTCTGGTAATGACATAAAAGAGTTTATTTTTCAGGAAAATACACACCCTCCCCCCAGAGAAAGTTGACTGTGAGAGCTAGACATGGGCAGGAAAGACGAGACTTGCTCGAATTCCTTCCCGGCTAAGTGGAAGAAAGGAATGTGGCCTCTGACCACTGCTATGATGTGGACTTGTCCACTGGGCACTTTATATAAAACAAGGAACTGCCGCCACTAAAACCCTTTCAGTAAGAGCTCCAGCCAGGGCAATGCAGCGCCTTCCTTGTGCGCCTATGAGATAGTCTGAGAATCTAAGGGTTCAGGGTGCTCTCAGGATAGTTCCAGCATGGGTGTCAAAGTTTTGCTAGAATCGCTCACGGATGCTGGGCCAGTGCTTGGGGCCTAAAAGACCCAAGTTCAAGTCTCAGCTCTACTACTGGTGAGTAACCTGGCTTCAGTTTCCCCATCTATAAAATGAGGACGGCATCAGGTTATTTAACCACTAATTTCAAACCTTCCTGCTTTCTGCACATCAACTTTTTTTAATATGAATCCCTGACATTCCTTTATATGTAATCACGTGGTTCTCTACAAAATGGCTATTCTCACTCAACCTACTTGAGAATTTACCAGCTACCAGACTAGCTGCACAAAACAAACAAAAACAAAACAGGCCCTGGCCAGTTGGCTCAGCGGTAGAGCGTCGGCCTGGCGTGCGGGGGACCCGGGTTCGATTCCCGGCCAGGGCACACAGGAGAGGCGCCCATTTGCTTCTCCACCCCCCCTCCTTCCTCTCTGTCTCTCTCTTCCCCTCCCGCAGCCAAGGCTCCATTGGAGCAAAGATGGCCCCGGGCGCTGGGGATGGCTCCTTGGCCTCTATCCCAGGCGCTAGAGTGGCTCTGGTCGCGGCAGAGCGACACCCTGGAGGGGCAGAGCATCGCCCCCTGGTGGGCAGAGCGTAGCCCCTGGTGGGCGTGCCGGGTGGATCCCGGTCAGGCGCATGCGGGAGTCTGTCTGACTGTCTCTCCCGTTTCCAGCTTCAGAAAAATACAAAAAAAAAACAAAAAAAAAAAACTAGTGAAAAAAACAAAACAAAACAAAACAAAGCATTGGTAAGTATCAAATAACTCTTCCTCAAAACTTTCTGATGGTAGATGTGCTTAACTTCATTAGTCTTCCGTCAGAAAAAGGTAATTACTGAGGTCTACAGCCTTAAGTGTTAGGAAGGCCAAGCTCACAGGAACTTATGAAAAGCTTATCAAACGGAATCTAATATTTGGGTGACTCACAGTCTTCCCCAATCCACAAGGGTCAAGACATGCTGTTCAAGTATCATATCCTATATAATAGAAATGGACACTTGAAACCTACATAAGCCTATTAATCAATGTCACTCCAATAAATTTAATAAAAAGAAGACGTGGTACATCCATACTATGGAATACTACTCAGCCACAAGATGAAATTCTGCCATTTGCGACAACATGAACAGACCTGGAGAATATTGAGCCCAGTAAGTCAGGCAGAAAAAGCCAAGAACTAGACGACTTCACATATATGTGGGATATAAAACTGAACTTCTCAGACACAGACAACAGTATGGTGGTTAGCAGAGAAAAGGGGTGGTGGTGAGGGGGTGGCAGGGGGTGAAGGGGACCAAATATATGGCGGTGGAAGATGCTTTACTGGGTGGCGGGCACACAATGCCATAGACAGATCATGTACGCTTGAAATCTATAGGATCCTATTAACTCATATCACTCCAACAAATTAAATTTTTTAAAAGAGAACTGCTTTTCTAAACACAGAAGGCTTTCCTGCTCATCCTGGACTCTCCGAGGGGAAAGGGGACCCGGAAGAAGCAGAAGTGGTGGACAGGAGCGGTATTCGGAAGCCCACACCAGCCAGAACTCACACACCCGCAGGAGAAAGGCAGCCGTTCTGCCAGGCTGTAAATTCATTAGCTTTAATGGCCAGGCTCAGGGTGAAAGCAAATAGACCCGCATGCACTTCCCTATCTGCTGCTTTCATTTTGGTATTTGGCACTCGAATCACTTTTAATCAGCAAGAAAGGCAGTTGCTTTTAAAACAGTAACATGCTGAAGAGAGAGACTGTCCCCTGATATTGCAGGGAATTTGAACTTTGGCCTTGGTTATAGAATAATCCTATATATGTCTGTCTGGAATAAACTGCAAGTCTTTTTCTGTCCCCTTTAAATCAATAGGCTAAAGTTCTCCAAAGGTTAACAGAAATAATTCTACCCGCCATCCTTTCCTTTAAAGCATCCTTCTATAGGGTTAACATTCACCTCTTTAATTTAATAAACGAAGCAAACTGAACACTAGCAAGCTTTGAGAATCAGGGGATTCAAGCGCTAAAGTACACTGTACTTTCAAGTGGATTTTTGGGGGGACCGATTTCCTGTTAAATCAAGGTGAACATGAAATAAGACTGCATTTTCTGGGGAAGCTATTCTCACATACACTATAGTTTAGCATACCTCATTCTGCAGATGTAGTTTCTACTTGTTAAAGTCAATGACAATTTCAGAAGTATAAAAATGATCATCCTTTTTCCATGATCAAAGTTAAATTTCCATTAACTCTAAATTGGAAACAATGTGTAGCTTTTGAGTTGTGTTTCCACCTGTTAAGGGGATCAGAGCTCCTTTTTGGAGGAGGGAAACTTTCTATTTCATGTTACATTGTGGATTGTCTGTCCCTGTTCCCTGTGGTTCCTCATATTAAGTTAAAATGGGGGCATGGGAGCACCTTCCAATCCTGGGGTCCCACACACAATTGCACAAGTGACGGTGCATGAATTGATGTTTGTAACGGACCCCTTTTTTTTTTTTTTTTTGTATTTTTCTGAAGCTGGAAACGGGGAGAGACAGTCAGACAGACTCCCGCATGCACCCAACCGGGATCCATCCGGCACGCCCACCAGGGGGCGATGCTCTGCCCCTCCGGGGGCGTCGCTCTGTTGCGACCAGAGCCACTCTAGCGCCTGGGGCAGAGGCCAAGGAGCCATCCCCAGCGCCCGGGCCATCTTTGCTCCAATGGAGCCTCAGCTGTGGGAGGGGAAGAGAGAGACAGAGAGGAAGGAGAGGGGGAGGGGTGGAGAAGCAGATGGGCGCTTCTCCTGTGTGCCCTGGCCGGGAATCGAACCCGGGACTTCTGCACGCCAGGTCGATGCTCTACCACTGAGCCAACCGGCCAGGGCCCGGACCCCATTTTTAACAGACCGAGGTAGATTTAAGGTCAACTGTCTGTGAGCAGTACTTCCGCTAATTCCAACCTCACTCCTTCAGCGGAGAATGATGCCAACATACGAACTGGTTGCTATGTACCCACAATATAGTGATGGCACCTGTGGATTTCTCTAGTACTTCACCTGTACTCTCCCCTCCACCAAATACTTTGGAATTCGGCAGAGATCTATGTTTGCCCTTGGGGTTGTGTGATGGCTCTTATCTAATAGGCACACTCTGGCAGAAGAAGTCTGGACACTCACTGGAGTGTCTGATGCTGAGAAAAGGTCCTATAAAAATAACCAAAAAGAAAATAAACAAATAATAAAAAAAAGAAAAACAAAACAACCTCATAGGCACAATGAAAGATGTTTGCTTCAAGGCCCTGGCCGGTTGGCTCAGCGGTAGAGCATCGGCCTGGTGTGGGGGGGACCCGGGTTCGATTCCCGGCCAGGGCACACAGGAGAGGCGCCCATCTGCTTCTCCACCCCTCCCCCTCTCCTTCCTCTCTGTCTCTCTCTTCCCCTCCCGCAGCCAAGGCTCCATTGGAGCAAAGATGGCCCAGGCGCTGGGGATGGCTCCTTGGCCTCTGCCCCAGGCGCTAGAGTGGCTCTGGTCGCGGCAGAGCGACACCCCCTGCTGGGCAGAGTGTCGCCCCTGGTGGGCGTGCCAGGTGGATCCCGGTCGGGCGCATGTGGGAGTCTGTCTGACTGTCTCTCCCCGTTTCCAGTTTCAGAAAAATACAAAAAAAAAAAAAAAAAAAAAAAAAGATGTTTGCTTCAGTATGGTCTACAATACGGAAAGCTTGTAAATAGCCATCATGACAAAACAAAGGGCATTTTTCTGCAACTTCAATCTTATGAAGGACTTATTACATGGCCACTAAAAAAATAGTATGGGGGGAGAGGATTGAATGGTACAGTTGAAACTGTCAACACAATAAATTTTAAAAATAAACAGTAATTCTGAAGATAGAGCAACATGGAAAATGCTCACGAAATAGTTATATCAGGTTAGAATGCATGCCCTGATTATAACCTCATATAAATGTCTATTAAATTAGAATGGAACTCAAAAAAGCAAAAAGGAACACACAAAATATTGTGTTAGAATGGTAGGCTGTAAGTGATCCAACCCTTCCAAACCAGCTACCATTTTCAAAGCTTACTTCAGGATTTCCTTAATTTTAAAAAACAATTTGAATGTTTATACAACATATTCAATTTTTTTCAAAGCAGTCAAGAAAGAAGACTGAAGAAGCCACAGGAAAAAGAAATCAAGCTGTTCTGGTAGTCCTGGAGCTTACTGACGGCTGGTTGGGTCGCCTCAGATGCCAATGGTGATAGCTAATGAATCTGTTCAAGTCCTAAAAATTTTGGCTAAAATGCTCAAGCTAATCTCAAGAAAGGTCATTTTAAAAAGCAGGGGAGGGGGGAAGAAAGAGAGGGAGAGAGGACTTTTCCTGCCATATCTTGTGGTCTGGAATTTATGGTGGTAACTGTGAGTGTGGGAGTATGTTCGCATGTGTTTCTTTTTTCAAACATTATCAGCATGAGAACAACTAGAAATACGATGTAGCTTTTTCAGAAGAAGTCAAGACAGCTGTGACAGCTACAGGGTTTCATTTATAGACACCGACACTGCACATTTCAGCACATAACAGATTCAAAGGTTAAAATATGTACATATTGTTCTTCAGCATGAAATCTAAGCAAAGACCATGACTCCTGACAGTACCAAAATGCTGCTCTTCTTAGTTTTTCAAGCCATCTACTCCCAGCACAACTTGACCCATGATTTTTTCCCTTATAACACAAATAAGCAAACAAAAAGGCAAGCATCTAAAAAAAAAAAAAAAAAAGCTTTCATTCTATCTGCAGAATCCAAGATAAAAGTACAACTGGTTGGCAGCATTAAAGGAAGACCTGAACGTGTTTGTGTTTATTCAAGCTGTCTGATGCAGCGGAGATACATGTGTTTTCCTTAGAGCTGATATTAACACACATAAATGCCTATCACTCAAGCCTTCTGACATCTCAGAATTACTGCCTGAGATGAGGAAGGGCTGTGGATAACAACGGCCTTAAATTTCCCCAAATCTGACAACATTAAGTCTGGCGAGTGACTCCCCATTTGAGAAAGGTTGTCTTTATTTCTAGGTGACACATCTTTTTGGAGTATATTTGGCTATATTTGGTGAAGAGTTGATGAACACTTCTTGTTCTTTCCTCCTGACCCTCCCCCCCCCAAAAAAAAAACCCCTTGTATTTTATAAATCTTGAGCACATTAGAATTACGCGAAGTCGAAAGACTAATGAAAAACAAAAGAGAAAAACAAAGCCCCAAATCATAAATCCTCCCTGACACGGAGGCATTCCTCCCTTATCCCTAAAAGAAACGCATTCCCGCACATCTTGTTTGCATTTAACTTCTGAGGTCCGTCTTGTTCCGTCTCTAGAACAAGTCAGGCAGCGGGGGATAAAGATATGACTACATGAAGAAAAGCACATGTCCGCTGTGGCCGCCGCACAGACAAAAACAAGATGAGACAGAAAAATATTAACTGTCAAGTGACATGTCACTTGGATACACATGTTTCTGTCTTTTGTCACAAACGTTCAAGTGGAAAGCTACTGGAAGTGTCTGAAGTCTCCTTTCCCGGCTCTTGCAAAGCCAGGAGGAAGAATCGGGAAAAGCCCAAGCTCCCTGCGAACGGCCTAATGGCATTCCTTTTCAGTTCTAGAAGATTTGCAGAAAGAAAAAGTTTTAGACACAGGAACACCACACAATACGTTCACAACGCTACAAGACTCCTACGAACACAACACCAGCTTCCTCCGAGAAGGTGCCTTGCACAGATGTTGGGCTTGAGTCTAAGTTGGGAAGTGAGTCCTGTTTCTCTTGTATCCCCACCCAATCTCTCTTACACCAACCAGCCTTACAAGGTCTACAGTATTGTTATTACAAATACGGTAATGAAACCTCACTTTCTGAAGCCCAAAGCAGTGCAGAGGGAATCGGGGTGGTTCGGCCATGGAGGGAGGGGCAGAATGACTTACAGAACTCTTTTCCTGTCCCAAGTGCGGAAAACAGTTCCAGGTTGACCCTGGGCACGGTCTGTTCGTGGGGGAGGGAACTCCGGGAAGGCAGGGCACGGGTGGCGCACGGAATATGGCCATGCCTGTAATGAGATCAAGTCCTTAAGCTGCGTTATCCCTTTTCTGAGCCTCTGTAAATACGGAGGAGAGGCAGATGACACAGTCCGCCACAACCACTACTGGTGGCCAAGTTTCTCTCTGGTGAGAAAGCCAGGTTTCTTTTCTTGCCTTTCTACTAGTTGAAGCTTTTGAATAAACAAAATTCTTAGGAAACTCTCAAGGGATGGTCGTGATGGAAACCTGCTTGGAAAGTTCTTTCCAGGTCTCTATCCCGTTTAGAGGCCTGGGGTTCTGATCTGGTAACTTGCAAAGACACAGTACAAGCAGCAAAGATAAAGTGGTAACCTAACCTTCCAGAGGCGTTAAGTTCAGACAAGAAAAGTGACTGGGACAGCCACCAGGTCAACTGCGAGATGGTGCAGATGGTGTCGTTCCTTACACATCTAAGGAACTGGGCTTTCGAGGTCCGCATCAATTCTAACTGAAGAGGTTCAATAGGCCCAATGGCCATTTCTCATCATCATCTCTCACCTGAGACTTCTTTCTGCTCATTTTGAGAGGGAGAGACGGCAATGGGGGGGGCTAGACGGAGGGGCTGTTGGAAACACAGAGGAGCAGCAATCAGCCAGAACACACGTCTTTTTTCCGTGCTCTTACATCTGGTTCCATACCGTTCTAGTCTGTGATTTTCACAGACTAATCACAAACGGTACAAAGGAAGGAACAAGTCTGAACACATGACGGTCTTTATTCCTGGGAATCAGATGAATGTTTATCTAGTCAGTCATTCGGTTTTAAACAAGGGGCTCTATAATTTTATATGGATGATTTAATAATTGTTCTGTGAGGACTGAGGCTATACATCTGGGCTTCAATCTGGATCTCATATTCAGTACCCTTTTGGAAGGAATTCCAGAAGACATCTTGGCAAGTACATCCCTCCTTCCCGTGATGAAAAGATCTAGCACTGTTCTGTGTCATGACCCTGCTGTGGAACAAAAAGGTTCATCACACTGGCCACTCAAAAAAAACCTCACTATTTAATTGGCAAAAGTTTTAAAATGACAATCCTTAATGCCTGCAAGGAAATAGTAAAATGATATTCTTGGTCACCTCTGGTAAAGATGAAAATGACTATATCCTTTATGAAAATAACTTGACAATCAGTTTTATAATGTTCATACTTTTGAATCTCAGGTCTAGAAATATGTCAGAAGAATCACAGCACCATTTATAACAGTGAAAAATGAAAAATAATCCCATGACCAACTGGGAAATGGATAAATAAGTTCTATGCATTAATGCTGCCAAACGAATATTTTCAAAAACGGTTTCAAGACAAAAAATATAGTCTCGTTATGAAAAGCAGATGATGAAATTCGATGTATGGTATAATTGTGGAAAAATATGCACAGAAAAAACTAGAAGGAAATACCCGAAAATAGTAACTATGGTTAATTTTTTAGGGGGAAAGATTTAAGTATTTTCATTACCGTCTTTATTTTGCCAATGATATTACTTTTGTAAAGGGAAGAATTATTTTAATAAGACAAGAAATCATATAGATGAGAATTAGAATATGTATTTTGGTTGTTAATTGTTTTTTACAATTCTATTATACATCATCTGTATATCGTATTGTGTTTGCCACCCCCAGTCAAGTCTCCTTCTGTCACCATTTACCCCCCCCCATTTCCCTCTCCTACCTCCCCCCACCTGTTTACTATATTTCCCCATGTATAAGCGATCCCATGTATAAGACGCACCTTAATTTTGGGGCCCGAATTTTGAAGAAAAAAAAAAAAAGAATTACATAAAGTTATTGAACTCAAATTTTGTTCATCATAAAATTCATACAACTCCTCATCAGTGTCAAAACTCCCATCTATTAGCTTGTCCTCATCTGTGTCTGATGACGAATCACTGTCTTCAACAATGAGCGCAAAAACATGGGAAATACAAGTTAAAAAAAAAAATCTACAACCACTGATTAAGATGCACCCAGTTTTAAGACCCTAAATTTTTCGGAAAGAGTGTCTTACACATGGGGAAATATGGTCAGTTTTTCAAGATGGCGAAGGTTCAAAACAATCCTAATTCCCACTGGGGGTAAAGAATGACAAAACAAGACACTTAGACATCCTACACTGGAGCCCATTTCTGGAGGACGCTTTGGTGAAATATATCAAAATTTTCCTTCCGTCCATCTTTAGACTCAGTGATTCCCTGATGGAAATTTATCTTAAGGAAATAAGTAGACTATTGTGCAACATATGTAAAATGCCATTTCTTTCCATTTTTTTTAATTCCTATTATTTCAGAAATTTTATATAGCAAAAATAAAGAGCTACGATAGATTAAAAATAAATTGCCCTGAATACCACTGTACAACCGCTGGAATAACTGAACATAAAATGACTGACAGCCTGATCTGTGGTGGCGCAGTGGATAAAGTGTAGACCTGGAAATGCTGAGCTCGCCAGTTCGAAACCCTGGGCTTGCCTGGTCAAGGCACATATGGGAGTTGATGCTTCCTGCTCCTCCCCACCTTCTCTCTCTCTGTCTCTCTCCCTCTCTCTCTCCTTTCTAAAATGAATAAATAAAATAAAAATAAAATTAAAAAAAAAATGACTGACAACGCGGAGTGTTCGTGAGTGTGCAAACAGCGAGCAGTCCCGAGCCTCGCCTGCAGGAGAACCGTGTGGTCTGACCTCCTGCAGAACCCGTCTGGCTGCTTCTAACAGCTAAACACACACGATACTAGACCTCAGCAAGTCTGCTTCCAATAACAGACCAAAGAGAAATGAATACCGTGCCCACAAATTACTGGTACAAGAATATCCACAGGTTCTCTATGATAGCCAAACACCATGCACTGGAGAATGGATAAATTTGGTAATCTATAAAAATAGAATAAATACTACATAACAAAAACGAAACATGTACTAATACATGTGATGATAAGGATGACTCTACAAAACACATGTTGAGCAAGAACAAAAAACAACATAAAAGCCAGATACAAACGGGAATTAAATGGAAGACCACCTGAAGTTCCCGATTATTTTGCTTTGCTGTAAGCTGTTATTATTTCACACACAACAGAATGAGTCTTACAATTCACTGTTCACATAATAAACTTACTAACAGGTGGGAGAGATGATAGCCAGCGGCAAAGCTCTGTTATTTTGAAGACAGGAAAAAAAAAAAAAGAGGCTTATATTAGGTAGAATTCCAGAGCTGGGAACTAATTTTTTTTTTTTTTTTTTTTGTATTTGACATCTTTTGGGAACTATGAAAGTGTTGTGTGACCTAGGGGATCAGACATTGACTGCTTTACAATAGTTTTTCAAGTTTAAATGAAGATTTCTTTGGTAATTATACAGCGGTATGTGCACGCCCCACTGAAAACTCGATAGAGAATCAGAGCTGCGGCCTGACCGAGAGAAATCCACGCCGAAGACTAGAAATATATTTGTTTAAAGGGCAAATGAGCTAAGAGCATAATGTGCCTTTATGACTAAACGCATTCTGGCTTTGAGTTTTAAAAATTATGGCCGCTGTCTAGCAAAGATTAATGCAATACAGAACCAGCTTTTCATCATACCAGTTTGGCCCGAGAGAACTGTACATCACTGCGGCCGGTGGGTGCTGAGCACGACGACGAAAGGGGCAATAAAAGAGAGGGCGAGTGTTTGCACAGGCACCGCAAAGAGCGAGTCTGAGCAACCTCCCGGCTCATTTGCTCCAAACGAATCTGCCCCAATAATGAAAATATAAATCAACTTCGAACCAACACTGGACTCGCTTTCTCCTGGAAGTCTGCAGGACGGAGGCCCCTCTGCAGCTGACAGGCTGCTGAAGAGCGGGCACCATACGCTCTTTCTCGAGGGGAGGGCGGCTGACACCACTTAGCCTGTGCTGTGAGCCTTCGTCGGGCCAACGGCAAGCCTGGGCCGAACGTGATGTATGGAGGCGAGCACACAATTTGCCCAGGTGATGCCACCATGCTGTCTTAGAGCTAAGCTCTCTCAGCTGGAAAAAGACAGAGTCAGCCCAGTGAAGAAACGATGTCCACAGACACTGCTGAGGAGGCAGGGACGGTCCCAAAAGCCAGACCGGACTTCTGGCCTCGGCATGCTGGATTCTCTCTCATTAGAGAGCGGAGGGAGTTGGCAAGAACTGACCGTATGTCGGCCCCACGATCTGTAAATTACACGGGCACGTGGTGTCACCTAACCTTGCAGGGAGGTTTCAATGATACAAAGTGGGAGCCGCTAGGAAGGCCGCTCTGCAAACCCTGCTCGTGGGTGGAATATCCCAGGTCCGGCCTCCGCAACGCTGCAGAGCGAACGGCTCATCAAGGAAAATGCACCAGCTCGCATCCGACAAGGGGAAAAGGCCCCTGAAACGGGACGGACGTGCGGGCGACGGCCAGAGGCTAAACTGCCACCTGCGTAGGGCTGACGGAGAAGTCCTCCCCTCTTGTTTGATTTTATCGCCAACTAGAGATGGTGACATAAAACACAAGCCAGCACCTTCAATTATTCTAGTCAGGTAGCCCACGTGATCTACACGACCGACTGAAGGACTAGATGGGAGTCAATTCCAAGCTGTAGGTTTTTAGAGGCAATGTGTACAAGGCAAGGCGAGATAATGGCGTGGGGGGTTAGGAGACGGGGGCCCAGTCCTGGGCAAGCCTAGGTTCTGCGAGAAACCCTGCGACATCTTTTCATATCGCTATCCGGGTAATCCAGAAGAATGAGAGAACAGGGACATACAACCAAAAGATACAAGAGTTCAAATCCCAAGTCTGTCATTTAGTAGCTGTGTGAACTCGAGCAAGTCACTGAATTTCTCTGATCCTTGTAAAAATTAAAAAGATTAGATCAAGAGCCATCATCGTTTATGGTCGAATCATGGCTCAATGGAGAAAATGTGTGATTGGATAAGAAACTAGGATACTTCGAGTATTGTGAAAGTTCTTTGTAAAATAAAAAGGGTTATGATACACAGTTTTTATTATTTGCTTCTGCCGTGACCTACTCCACAGGGCACTAAGATGATGTGTTGGATGTGTGAGGTTCTTACAGAGAGCAAGGGAACAGGGCGGGGGAGGCACTATGACATGCAAGAAAAAGCAAAGACTTTGCAATTGTATAAATTTGGGTCTAAGCCCACGTTTAGAAGCTACTTAATAACTGACATCTGAGGTATTCTTAACTGGAGTCGGTGGATCCCAATGGGCCATGGGTAGAATGCAGAAGATCTGAACTTGGATAAAAAAAGAAATTTACATCTTTACTTTTGTTCACTTCTCACTAAAATGTAGCTTTTCTTTCAACTATGACTATAGGCAGCTAATCACAGTATTTTCATAGTGTCTATGACTTTGTACCCATAGAAGTCACAATACCATTGTAGCAGATGTCTAAATATTGTTTATACGTATCACTAATTTGATGTTACAGAAGCATTAACCTGGCACCTACCCTTTAATTTACAGCCTTAATAAGGAAGCACAAAGTACCGTACCACATAATTGTAATTTTAATATTTTGACAATTGTATTTTTAATACAATCGGTTTTCTTTGTAATCCTATATATTTTAGTTTATGAATTTTAAAA
Organism: Saccopteryx bilineata; assembly: GCF_036850765.1. Classification (NCBI taxonomy): domain Eukaryota; kingdom Metazoa; phylum Chordata; class Mammalia; order Chiroptera; family Emballonuridae; genus Saccopteryx; species Saccopteryx bilineata. Next base: position 45,325,549 of record NC_089496.1, read on the forward strand.
CCTGATTTTGGGAAATAAGTCTACAGGCTTCACCAGCTCACCAATGGGGTCAAAGGGGTAGAGGCACTAAAAAGTTAAGCACACCATGACCTCCCCGGGAATTCACTCTCTTAGGTGTAAAAGGAGGGCAAGAGCCATTGTTCAGGGCCACTGCGAGATTACAGCTGTCACAGGAAAGTGTACTGCTCAGTGCCCTGCACACAGTAGGTGTTCAACAAAATCTAATCTGCGTAGAAAAGAAGAGGAGGAAAGTCATTTTCTGTATCACACATCTCCTTCCTCAATATGGCAATTTCAATAAACTTCAACCTCGGTCTTTTAAAGATTTCAGGTGAATGCTTTCTTCTGACTTAATGGTCTTGTCTGTTCGGGCTGGCTGGCCTCGTGTTGTCTGGAATGACGTGGCTGTGTGGCTGTCTTGCCTAAGTCCAGGCTGCTATTGCTGGAAACGAGAGATGCCCAGACCGGAGGTGAGGGTCTAGCCCGTGGCTGAGGACGGAGACTTCTTCCTGGAGATGCAGGGCTGACCGAGTGACACTGCTTTCAGCCAACAGGTAAGATCTTAGGCACGGTGTCAGCCATGAGAGCAGATTATTTAGAAACTGAAGACATGGAGCTGTTTCAAAGTGAGTGAAGGGCCCTTCAAAGGCAGGACTTGTATTTAGGCTCAGCATAATGAACCTCAATGTGAGTAGAGTAAGTTGTGTTTCAACTGGAGTCCCAGATCAACAGCCTCAGCACTATGAGGGCATCCTGCAAATGGGTGTGCGTGAGAGCTACGAAGGGAAGATTTATGGACGCCTTAATTAACTCCGAGGCGTTGCACATAAGGGGAAAAGGATAAATCACCTTGATTATCTGAGTTTCCTAATGAAATGAGAGGTGTAGCGCCTCGAGTCATTTTGCAAATGTGTATGGTGGTGGAGCAGGAGGCTCTCCAAGAGGTCCTCCCTTGTGTGAACATGCGCCACTGTGCACTACAACCCCTGGACTTGTCGGGTGTGAAGAGGCAGGAGCTAGAAAGATGTATACAACACAGGTGGGAGGGCAACAGGACATCCACACAAAGCTGTGGTCATTCTTCATACACTTATTCAAACGTTGATCAAGTGCCTAAGGTGTTCGAGGCACTGCTCTAGAAGCTGAGGGTACAGTGATAGCCAAGGTGACAAAGTCCTTGCCCCCATGGAGCTCACACACTCCAGGGAGACAGGCCCGCAGTAACAAAACACACTGTGATTTCGGGTGGGCGGTAAGCGCCAAGGAGGACACCAAAGCAGAGGAAGGGCACAGAGATGGGTGCTCAGCAAAGACCTTGCAGTGCGGGTGACACCGGGCCAGGTGCCAGAAGGAGGTGAGAAGGTGAACGGCATGAGTGCTGCTGGGATGAAGAGCGTCCCAGCGGTGGGACCAGCAAGGACAAGAACTGGGATCAGGATGAGCTGGGTGAGCTCCGGGAGCAGGAGCTGTGGTGGTGTGGGGGGTGAAGGTGGGGGGCGGGGGAGATGATGAGGCTGGCGAGGTGGGGGCGCCTGATCACAGAAGCCGTGTTGGCCATGGGAGGTACTTCCCTTTTATTCCAAGTGTGACAAGAAGCTTTTGGAGGGAGACACAATCTGATTTAGCGTCCACTAATGTAGAAATACAAGCAAAGAAATGCTGGCCCGTAGAACAAACCGGGATCAACCCCACTGCAGCACTGTTATTAGTGGCCGAGAATAACCACACACAAACGAATCTGGGAACAACCCGAATGTCCTCCGATCAGCAGAAGAATTGTTATAGATACCTTAGAACTGACGTAGCCATTCAAGAATGAGTTAGAGCTACCTCTTTGACCTAGAGAGACGTTCAAGAACAAAACAGAATGAGAAGTGTGTGTGTGTGTTACATATATACATGTATATATTTGTATGTTATACATTTCTTTTTCTCTCTCAATCTCACATTTTTATAAAGAACACGTTACAAATAACCAAACCCCTACATGAGCGCCTGCATGGGGGGGGGGGGGGGGAGGATGCAGATGGACACCCGCTATGATATCATCGCTGTGGTGTGACTAAACGGAGCCAGAGCAGAGGGCATCTGAGGCCACAGAGATGAGAGGTGGGCGAGGAGCACAGGCCATGTGCCGGCTTTGAGGGGGAGAGAAAATGAACAGGGACGAAAGACCCAGATGAACAGAGAGAGAGGAAGGAGTTGAGACTGAGCCCAGAGATGGGAAACACTGGGAACTGATACATTTAGCAAGGTTTTAACTTGGGATGGAAGGATGACAATCAGTCTTGAGCAGGGGCCCCCAAACTTTTTACACAGGGGGCCAGTTCACTGTCCCTCAGACTGTTGGAGGGCCGGACTATAAAAAAAACTATGAACAAATCCCCATGCACACTGCACATATCTTATTTTAAAGTAAAAAAAACAAAACGGGAACAAATACAATATTTAAAATAAAGAACAAGTAAATTTAAATCAACAAACTGACCAATATTTCAATGGGAACTATGCTCCTCTCACTGACCACCAATGAAAAGAGGTGCCCTTCCAGAAGTGCGGCGGGGGCCGGATAAATGGCCTCAGGGGGCCGCATGTGGCCCGCGGGCCGTAGTTTGGGGACCCCTGGTCTTGAGGGTCCAGCTGAGCCTGGAAAGGCCGTGTCTGTGGTGGGATGAATCAGACTGCTGGGCGACCCTCAGCAGCTAGCCTGAACAGAGGGACATAGGCTCTCCAGGTTGACAGGAGGTAATGAGGGAGCATGGGCGTGGGGACCAGGAGCTAACCTAAATTGGTAAATTCAAAGCAGTATCCAGCAACCAGCCTGAATGTGGAGGCAAGGAGGAATGGGCTGAGACCCTAGAAGTCTCAAGGCAAATGCAGCCAAAGGAGGCGGCGGCGATGGAGACCCCGATCAGCGGGCCGGCCACAGTTGGGAGATACTGAAAGGACAGCAGCTCCTGCTTCAAGTCCAGGAAACGGGTTTCTACCACGTGGGGGCGGGGAAGGAAATAGAAACCTAATTCTAGTTTCAGTATCATTGAATCTCTGCTGACCTGTAATAAGTTTGAAGATTTTGAAAACCAACAACAACAAAAACAAAAAATTAATGAAGCTTTGAAGTGAATTCCTAAAATGAAGATTAGTCATAAATACTGATGGGCGGAGAGAAGGAAGACTAAAAAAAAAAAGGCCTGATATTCTTTGAGTTGGATAAGCAACCTGTTTTAAAACAAGAATTGACCGAAGAACAGACGGTAGATGACAAAGGAGTTACTCAAGGGGGCCTAACGAGCAAATCCTACCAGCCAGCTCTGCCAAGACTCACCTCTTCTGCCACGTGGTTTACGGGAGCAGCACAGGCTAATTGTTGGAGCACGTCAAAATGTCACAGGAGGCTCTTTCCAGCTTCCCAGGGTCCCTTGCGTGTACATGGTTTTTGCAGAACACAATGAGCAAGCCAAATCAGGTTAGAGACGACCAGGGAAGCCTGGCAGGCAGCCACCTCTGCTTTGTTTCAGCCGATGTCCATAAAAACACAGGCTAAGAAGATGGTGGCACGACGTCTGGTGTTTGAGATCTAACAGCAAGCAACATGTTTACGGCACGCACTGGGCCACAGCCTCAGTCTGAGGCGGGGGCACACGGCAGAACTTCGGATCTGGCGGACGAAGGAGGGAAAGAGAAAGGCCTATCTTGTACTGTAATAAACATGACTGCTCTCCGAAGGCCACAGACAGGTGGTTTCAAGAAGAGACAGGAAGACAGAGAGAGACAGACAGAAAGACAAAGAGAGAGAAAGAAATCCCACTGCCTTTAGATTTTAAAAAATCAAATACTTCAGGCTTCTTTGTATAAAATCAAAGGCCAGCGCACACTTGGCTAATCACAGCATTTTAAGAGGCTATAACAGACTATAATCTGGCAAAAATGAGTCCAACTGAATCTGCAAGAGCGGGGGTTGGAAGGACTTAGGAGAGGTTTGGAGTGGGAATAAAAGTGGGAAGGAGGAAGAGAGGTTTCATTAAGCAGAGTTCACATTCTGGTAGGAGGACTGAAAAATAAAAAAGCATCCAGACTCATTCTATTTTCATTCAAAACAACCTCTTACTTTAGCATACTTCTCCTTTAAGTTCTTGAACACATTTATAATGACTTCTCTGAAGTCTATTTAAATCTAACATCTCTCATCTTAGGGGAAGGTCTCTATTGATTTTTTTCTTGTCCAAGGGTTAGTTTCCTGTTCCATATCTAGTCATTTTTCACCGTATATTAGACATTGTGTTATCTTATTCCTTCCTATGAGGACTCGTGATTTTTGTTCTAGCAGGTAGTCCAATTTCAGGCTAATCATGTAGGCCCTACATTTCTACATTATGAGGTCAAATCTGTGGAAAGCCCAACGTGTTTCCCAAGACCTTCGAATTTGTCAGGATTCACCTCCAAACTCTGTCTTCTCTTAAGATTTTATGGGGCCTTGGCTTTAGGTATTATCTGGGGGTTTCTAGAGCAGGCCACACTCTAGGACAAAGTCCTTATTTCTAATTTGAGGTCTTCCTGCTTTCTCAGTTGGATGATTAAGGAGTTAACAAGTTGTTTCCATGCTGGCTGAGCTAAAACACAATGCCCGCCAGCACCGCCTGGCCTCTGGTCTCACCGTTTCGTCCTTACCTCTGTTGCCACTGCCCTTTGGTAAGACTCAGCCTTACCCTGAGCAGGTGCAGCCCACCCTCACCATGGACTCAGGAAGGACCTCCATGCAAACTTTTATGGCCCCTTTCTGCCCAGCTGTCTCATCTCCAGTTCTCCTGTGCTACAGACGTCAGCAACTTGAGTTGCCCCAATTCTGACCTATGTCTGCTCAGCTCAGTGGGAGGAGCTCTCTAGCTCACTCTACTGAAATAAAGAAAATGCTTCAGAGAGGGAGCCAAGTGATTACAGGACTCGCCTCCCCTATTTCCTTTGTCTTGGGGGTCATAGTCTTGTTCTGAGCCTGAAAACCATCATCTCATCCAGCGGTTCAGCCGTTCATGGTAGAAGAACTGGTGATGTCCTTCCTTTAGTATATCTTTATGCTAAATTCCATATAAATGCTGAATAAAAGTTGTGTGACATTTCATTTCCAGCACAGCCCTCACAACGCACATGGAGAGTAGAAGCTCCTGGTTTCTCAGAGAAGTGGACCTTGAGTTGCTAGAATCACTCACTTATCACTTTCACACAAATTTACTCATTCATTCATTCATTCAATAAATATTTGTTGAGAGCCTACTATGTGTCAGACACTGTCTGAAGGTTGGGGACATAGTAGCGGGAGACAGGAAATGGCTCTGTCTCACGGAGTTTACTTCCTGGTGGGGACTGCGCTGGCCCTTCGCCAAAGCAATGCTCTCTCTGCAGTTGTTCCTCTCAGTATTGACTCTATAGAGAAAGGGGTGACAAGGGGTGACTTAGCATGAGTAGAATATAAAGAATAAAAAGACCTAGTTCTTATACAATACTCTGTCACAGCGCTGTTACATGTGCTTTCGACGCAGTAATTGATTTAATACAGTAAGGAAGGCATTACTAGAGATGAGGAAGCAGAGGCTGAGACTTGCCAACTTGCTCACATAGCTAGTGAACAGCAGGGTTAAGACCCAAAGCTAAGCAGGCTGACCCCCCGCTAAGCAATACTCTTAACCACAGCATTGCCCTCTTCTCGGCTTTGGTGTGTGTGTGGGGCGGGGGGATAAATAGTGACAGTCTCTAAGAAGAAGAAGAAAAGGAAGAAGAGGAAGAGGAAGAGGGAGAGGGAGAAGGAGAAGAGGAGCAAAAGAAAGAAAAGGCTTTATTTTTTTTTGTTTGTTTGTTTTTTCACTATGTCATCGTTTCTTTTTTTTTGTTTTGTTTTTTTGTTTTTTCACTATGGAAAAGGCTTTATTTTTAATAGAAGCCACCTAGGTGTCTGGGCAGTTGTGAGAAGCAAATGAATCATTATTAAAAGGCACAAAATAGTTGATTGAGTTAGCAGATAATGGCACAGTTTTGTCCTCCTCCTCCCCAGTGGACCATCTCAGAAATAAGCTAGCGTTCTGCATTTGAACCAGAGGAAGAACAGAAAGCTGTCCTGAATGAAAGGCTTCAAGGTTCCTTGGGGAAGCTGAGGATGTCGGTGGGAGTGGTCATTCTAGCAACACTCACTGGTATATGCAGAAGTAGTCCCATCAGAGGCAACCAGAGGAAAGCACTCAGGGGTCAGGTACATCAGAGAATTATATTATCCCTCCTGGAGACACAAAAAGCACATCAGCATAGGAGGGGATCTGATAAGTCTGGTGGTAAAGAAATCCATTCTACTTAGCTCAGGATTTCCCAAACTTAACTGACCAAAGAACTCTTGTAACTCAGTGCACACGGGTGTGTGTGACTGGTGAACAACCTTGGAATTACTGTTCTATGAAACCCACTTTAGAATTTGCTGTTTAACTTTAATGGCAAACACTAGGCTAAATAAAATTCCATTTTTAGAGGAGGTCAAATCTAACTACTACTGTGCTGAGCAGTGCAGAGAATTTGAGTAGAGCTCTAGTTTAGGTATAAAAGAATATTAGATTTTTATTAGGTAGTAAATGACAAGGATTGAGAGCAAGAAGGTACCAGTTTGTGCCTAGGCATACTATTCCTTTACTGATTAATTTTTAAAATATGTATATTATTTTGTATAAAGTTAATAATTTGGAAAGTTCAATTTATACTATTTTAATAAAAACGTTTTGTAGCCTGACCAGGCGGTGGCGCAGTGGATAGAGCGTCGGACTGGGATGCGGAGGACCCAGGTTTGAGACCTTGAGGTTGTCAGCTTGAGCGTGGGCTCATCTGGTTTGAGCAAAAGCTCATCAGCTTGGATCCAAGGTCGCTGGTTTGAGCAAGGGGTCACTCGGTCTGCTGTAGCCCCACAGTCAAGGCACATATGAGAAAAAAAATCAATGAACAACTAAAAAGTACCACAACAAAGAATTGATGCTTCTCATCTCTCTCCGTTCCTGTCTGTCTGTCCCTGTCTATCCCTCTGACTCTCTGTCTCTGTCAAAAAAAACCAACCAACCAACCAAACAAACAAAAAAACGTTTTGTAGGGAAAATAACCATGGCCATGTATGCTATTATATCTTTAAGTTATCTCAGTTACTCCTTTATGGAGACTCAGCTGGCTTCACTCCGCAGCTCACCTATCACCTGCCTATTTGATGAGATGTGATGGATACAGTGGCTGGTGTGCTCACTGGGCCCCGCCCTCTCTTTCCTCCTGAGAGCAGATGCTAAGATGTCCTTTCCCACTAGAGCCGAGGCCTGCTAAGCTAGGATGTGCTTTGCATGCTCATTTCCTGGTGGCAGCCTATCATTTAGGAGTTATTGGTCACGACTCTTATAACATTTTTAGCTTCTGCCGTCCCTTACTGTTTCATTTTATTAGGTTGCTGCCCTCCAATCATCTACAGCATGGTCTTTATTTTTGCCTGTGTTCCCTTGGACCAGCTGTCCTACCCTATTTTTCCAACATAAGTTTTCCAAATTCTCCTCTTACTTTTCTAAACTAGTACTTGACAGGTCAGGCTGTCCAGTGATTAGGAATAGATCCTGGAGCCTGACAGGGCAGGCTTGAACCCCACTCTTCCCTGTTCTACCAGCCCAGGAAAACTATGGAGACTTATTTGACGTCTAAGTCTCACCGCCTGCCCCTGAAAAATGGAGATCATCCCCGTCCCTCCTTCACAGGGTTAAGTGAAATGGCAACGTAAGAAGTGCTTAGCATAGACTAGTACCAGGCATAAAACTGTTATTTTTCGCTCTTTTGTAGTGGTATTTCTTCAATATTCTCTCATTCAGAATCTTCTAGCTTTTCTTCTTGTCCTTTATACTTTATTTTCCAGGTGTGTATTACACAGACTAAGCAATTAAGTTTCCCATTACAAAGACTTGTCATTGTTCCTCATGTCACAAAATTGATAAAACTTCCTCCTCTTAAAATTAATATCCATCTTTTACTCGGCAGAACTGTTCCCACAACCTTCACTAAGTCAGTCTCACCCAAGCTCATAAAACCATTTCTATCTTAAAATCTGCTCAGGTATTGTAACAGATTTTTAAATTTTGTTTTATTGATTTTAGAGAGGAAGGTAGGGGGGGAGAGAAAAGGGAGACGGGGTAAGGGAGAGAGAGAGAGAGAGAGACCTTGATCTGTTCCTGTATGTGCCCTGACCTGGGATCAAACCAGCAAACTTCGCATATCGGGTCAATGCTTTAACCAACTGTCTATCTGGCCAGGGCTTGTAACAGCCCTGATTTTAAAAGAATTAAAGATTTGTTCTTCACATTATGTTCAAGAGGGTGAAGAAATATCAAGCAGACATAAAGGTTCCAGTTTCTACTTAATTGTTTTCTTTTTATAATTAAAAAAGCTAGTTCCATTTTAAAGATCCCAACGCCTTTGATTTCAGTTAATTGCCAAAGAAAGTTCCATCTCAATTTTGAAATTCCCAAAAGTACATTGGACTTGAACAAATAAGACATATGAGCAAAGAAATATTCATTCTTCTCCTGCCCTCACTGCTCAGCAAAATTAGACTATTTTCCTCTGACGTTTCAGGGGAAAAAATCTTTTATTTGTTCCACTGTGGTTTTTTTCTTTTCTTTTCTTTTTTTTTTTTTTTTGTATTTTTCTGAAGCTGGAAACGGGGAGAGACAGTCAGACAGACTCCTGCATGCGCCCGACCGGGATCCACCCGGCACGCCCACCAGGGGCGATGCTCTGCCCACCAGGGGGCAATGCTCTGCCCCGACCAGAGCCACTCTAGCGCCTGAGGCAGAGGCCAAGGAGCCATCCCCAGCGCCCGTGCCATCTTTGCTCCAATGGAGCCTTGGCTGTGGGAGGGGAAGAGAGAGACAGAGAGGAAGGAGGGGGGGTGGAGAAGCAAATGGGCCCTTCTCCTATGTGCCCTGGCCAGGAATCGAACCTGGGTCCTCCACACGCCAGGCCGACGCTCTACCGCTGAGCCAACCGGTCAGGGCCCACTGTGTGTTTTTTTAGACAGCACTCTTTCCCGCTGTAGTCAGGGTACTGCCGAGGAGCCGACTTCCTTCCGCATGACCTCACCCACGTCAGTCTCTTCTGGAGTCTCTCATGGGACTTTCACTGTGGCCCCTCAGGCTCCTCTTAGCACCGTTCCCCACGGCCAGACTTGGCTTCCTCCTTGCTGCCGTCCATTGCTCTGCCCTCTTTCCTTTACTAGGCATTTATTCACCATCTACAAACAAACATCCAGCGTGTCTACTATGTGTTAGGTACTGTGTCACGAATGTGGTGCTGTCCAGAACGGGATCCCGAGTGCAGAGGGTTGTTAGTAACCTGGGCGACCTGCCACACAGTCCCTCTCTTCCCCTAAAAATCACTAGTAAATCATCGATCCCCTACTTGCGTTTACTTCTCTATCAGCGAGGATGCCACGGGATGAGTTCTCTATTTCCTCAGGCCTCCAAATATTGATACATCATGGGTCTGCTTCAAAACCGGTTTTCTCCAGATCCAAATTCTCGGTTATGGCAAGTACAGAAGACGGAGGAACCCACCAAATGGACGTCTTGTGGAGAGAAAAGAAAAGCCAGAGCCTTCTGTGGGACACCTGGCCCGCCTTCCAACAGCACCGTCAATGAAAGGGACTGAGCTAGATTAAAAGAGGGACAAAACAGCCAGGTACAATGACTGTCCTGGATTGGGTGCGGAATGAGACAGACAACAATACAGGATGTATTCAGATTATCCGGGAAAATCTAAATAGGATCTGAGTTAGGCACGGACTGGATTCAAGTGTACTGAAATGGAGAAGCAGAGCTCAAAGACTAAAGAGCAGGTTGCAACACTCAGCTTTTGGTTAAAAATTATGCATTTTGGCCCTGGCCAGTTGGCTCAGTGGTAGAGCGTCGGCCTGGCATGCGGAAGTCCCGGGTTCGATTCCCGGCCAGGGCACACAGGAGAGGCATCCATCTGCTTCTCCACCCCTCCCCCTCTCCTTCCTCTCTGTCTCTCTCTTCCCCTCCCGCAGCCGAGGCTCCATTGGAGCAAAAGATGGCCCGGGTGCTGAGGATGGCTCTGTGGCCTCTGCCTCAGGCGCTAGAATGGCTCTGGTCGCGACAGAGAGACGCCCCGGATGGGCAGAGCATCGCCCCCTGGTGGGCGTGCCAGGTGGATCCCGGTCGGGCGCATGCGGGAGTCTGTCTGACTGCCTCCCCGTTTCTAGCTTTGGAAAAATCCAAAAAAAAAAATTATGCATTTTTTTTTAAGGTAACCTAAAAAAATGTGTGTTGAGGTGTTACCAGTAGTGATATCCAGATGGTAGGAATGTGATGTTTTCATTAAAAAAATTTTTTGATTATACTTTCTAATTTTCTACAATGTCTCCATACAGATGTGATAATAAAGAGGTTATTTTAAAAAGTGACTCATTTTCTCCCAGAAGACTGAGCCAAGAAATTTCACAAGTGCCGATGATACCAACGCTCTAGGATTTGGACGTGTTCCACTTGATTCGAGTTCTCTGGTGGTGTTTTTGTCTGTGGCCCTTGTCCCTACTCATTTTCTTTTGCAGTCCCAAATCAGACCTGGCAGAATATTTATTTCTTTAGTGAGCGTAACACCTGTGTAATAATGGATCCTTGCTGCTAACATGGCTGACAATATAAGCAGGATAAATGAATACAACAACCTCCGACTCTTATTAGAATAAGGCTTAGCATCACACGGATTTGCATATACCTAGGTAACATTTTACCTAAAACACAATAGCCCTAAAAAGTCCTATTCAATGCCACAATTAATCTATAAGCCTATTGATCCCAGGCCTCCACACTAGTAGGCTAATTAACATTCATATAATTCTAATGTATAATGAAAGACTTTTCAAAACCTATGCTAATCACTGGAAATAACACAGGTTTTTTTGAGAAGTCCAGGAAAGCACATACATCTTTATTTGCATCTGACGGGATTTCCAAGGTGTTCTGCTCTAAGCATCTCAAAAACGATGGGTAATGATAAATAGATATTTTTTTCCTCACTTTCAGGGAAGGTTGATAAATAGGAAATCCAAAGGAGATATGCAAATAGATGTTTATGTTAATGAATCCTTCTAAAAACACACTTCATAAAAGAAATTAAAACAGCACAGGCACCTCCGATTCAAAGTTCTCTCTAGACAAGACTGAAGTTAAGTTTTCTAAAAAGGCATTAAAATGAAACAGGACAGATAATTCATTCCCAGCTGTCCACTTCAGATCCTGAGCCTCAGCTCTGGTACCAACAGACTGAAAACATTCCTAGTCGTATATAAAAAAGGGGACAGTCAACAGAAATTCATGCAATGAATTATGAGCAGAGAGTTTTTCGTTCTCATTAAAAACCAGTTTTGCTTCTGCTTTGCTTTTCTCTCTTCAGGGGTGTGCATTTTCTAAACGTAAGTTCATTTCAGGTTCTCTCCAAAAAATCACTGTCTCCTTAATTATTTGAGTTGGCTGAAACGCCAAGTCCCCTTTTAGTCCTGAGAGATCAAGTTCTAACTGTTTTCTCAACTTGCTCTCACACGCTCGCTCGCAGTAAAATCTCATGCTACTCTACACAGACGGGTCAGCTGCTGTGCGCCTTTTTACTAAAAGATGAGCTGCTACCAAATAACCTTCTGATATTAAGTTATTTCAATGTTTTATTTATTCTGCTATATTCTGATATTCTAACAAGGTTTGGAATTCATATAATACCTCTTCACCTCAGCGTTTAAAAGTTTCACTCAAACATAAATCCAGTAATCTCCTGAACTGCCCTATGGAGTCCAAAGAGCATATTCTCATTCTGCATACAAACTACTTCCAGAGTGAGCATATAAATCAGTCATGTTTTCAACCGTATGCACAAAGAACTATCCCCAGTACATCACCCCAAGAGAGAAACAAGAAAGTTCCATATAAAGGTTGATTTTCAATAATCCCCTGTAAATATTTGAGAACTGAAAACATTTTTTCTGCTCGGTTAAAAAGACACATTTAAAAAATAACCATGTGGCAGATAGGAGGTTGCTATAAATTCTGAAAATGGCTTACCTATTAATGTAACTGAGGGCAACATAGGTTGGCTGCTGTAATTCTTGTTTTTCTAAAACACGTGGGTCTGTATCTGTAATAAAAACACAATTATGATTTTTAAGCTTTTGCATCAGAATATACGAGCCTACCTAACATGAAGTAATAGAGGCTAAATAGAGAAAAAGATTAATTTAGTATACCTCTTTTTTAAAGAACTCAAGTCAGCACAGCAAAATCATTTTGTTCACTCATTCATAAATAACAAGATATTGCATTACTTTTCAAGGGAATTCCAAACATCAACAGTGATAAAATGTCCATCTGTCACACAAACTCTTGCACAATCCCCCTCATAAATATTGGTTTTCACTGCTTATAGTTACAATGTTGGCATGGTTTTTGGTGGTTAATCGGCCTAAGAAAGAAAGTCTCTGTTAATTATGCTCATTTCAATGCTGGAACAAATTAGTTGCCATTGGAAAGCGCCATCAATTTGAAAATCTTGCAGAGTATTGTTCGTTTCCGCTGAACACTTTTCTGGGTTGGGATCCACGTTCTGGAGGGCAGCTCTTCTTTTTCACTGTACAAGGAGTTTATTGTCACTTTTCTAGACTGTCAATCAGAAATTCTCATACTGGTTCGGAATCCACCACATTCATCAGAGGGGTTTTTCCTCTCCAAGAGACAGAATTCAACACCATAGCAACCTTCTGTAAGGTTGCTTCTCCAACATAGTACCCCCCAAAAAAAACCCACACTTTTCACAACTAGAAACGTATTCAAGCTTTTCATGTAGTGACATGACTGTGCTAAATATGCAAGAGCAATGTTTATGTAATAAGACCGGAGGAGGCAGAGCACGTTTTTGTTTTCTTAGAAAAAGGTTCAGACCTTTCAAACAGATTTCTTTTCATTACAACCTCGCTTAAAACCATCTCATTATTAGCACTCTTCCAGCTGCGCTTGGCAGTCCCATTTTCTTTGATGGAATGACAGATGCTTCCAGGACCTTCGGAGAGGAAGTGTTAACTGCAGGCGGTAGATGTAGGATCCACCCTCTCAACTCCAGAATGCATTTAACAGGAGACGGGGTAGGGGCGCAGACACATGGGGTAGAGCGCGGTGGCTAAAACAGCACAAAAATTCAGTTTACAAGACTTCCAACTCCCAGACTAAAACTGGACAGTAGTAGCAATTTCTTCTTGATGTGTTAATAATCTCGGGTTCATTCCATCGCTTTTCCTGTGCCAAGAATGTCACAGACATCCTACTCAAGAAACCCCGCTTCCTGGGTCTTTGCCACTGCAGGATCTTGAAAGCCTACTTCTGAAACAGGAGACATTCTCTGAATGGCTCCATCAAGTCAAGAGTTTGACAGCACAAGAGAGAATAGATGATGAGTCAGCATTTCCTCCCCCTCCTCCAATGATGACACTGCAATCGGGACTGTCGGTCATGGGCCTACGATGACAACCTGTGGTCCTCTAAATACATGGAAACCACTTTAGAGGGACACCTAGTGTTGCGATCTAAGTTTGCTATAACCCCAAAGTATATCCATGTTTCTGAGGTGCTCTGTGCACCTCACTTCCGTTTCCTGGAGAAGAGTCAGTTCTGCTCACTGGGGAAGGTGTTTTGTCCCCAACAGGGTGCACTGGGATGCTGGACAGGCCACGTGAGCCAATGGTGACTGACAGGCCGGTCCTGCCAGGTCTTTCTAGATGCTTAATAAAGTGCGACACAAGAGGTTGGAGACAAAAACCATGAAAAGAAAGGAAGATGAGAAAGAACAAGGCGATGATTGTAAATGGCATGTGGAAAATGTCTCAAGAACGCACAAAACCACTTTGCTTCAAGTCTAGGGATCGATGATTGAGATGCTTGGCTCTCGAGACGGGCGCCCGCACCTGATCCACTAACACTCGTTCCTTCACAGAGACACCTGGGGCTTGACGACATCAGATATATTATTCTTTATGATGACATCAGGTATATTATTCTGTATGAAGACATCAGGTGTATTATTCTGTATGACGGTATCAGGTATATTATTCTGTATGACGACATCAGGTGTATTATTCTGTATGACGACATCAGGTGTATTATTCTGTATGACGACATCAGGTGTATTATTCTGTATGAAGACATCAGATGTATTATTCTGTATGACGGCACCAGGTATATTATTCCGAAAGACAGGAATGTCGTTCCGAGTCTAAAATGTGTGTATAAAGGAGAAAAGAGTCAAGAGGCCAATAAAAATTTTTATGTCTTCCACTTTTGCCTTTATTTTTGTAACTGATGCTCAATTTGACAGCATTCCCACAAATATCTTCTCATGCTTTCCTTTTTTTCCAAATGACATGATTTCTGAAATATTTTAAATACTACCTTGACTGTTTCATTTTTCTTTTATTAGAGCAGATGTGTACACACATACACATACACACACCACAATTTGCATTACTCTTCTTCCTAATCCAGAACCTCTATGGAGAAGTGGAAGAAAATATCACATAATATAAAATTTTACAGTTCTGACGCATCAAAAACAAACAAACAAACAAAAAAGGCACTGGCCACTGACATTCACACAAGCTGCGTCTTGTGATATTGTTTCACAAATAATCTGGAATGTCTGCATCCTATTTGCAAAACAAGGTTCCGAAATACTTTCCTGACTTTGTTTCAGCACCTTCCACTACCTCTGCTAGACTTAGCTCATATGCCCTGAAATGGACTTCCAGAAGTTTCTAAATGCCACCCCTTCCAAGATAAAAAGACCATTGTGGAAGCATCTCACACCAGGGGGAGTCTCCTCTTTTTTCTAGAATGTACACTCTGGTAACTGACAGGAGAGCGGGACTTCCAGACAGATGTCCTCCGGGCCCCCAAGCAGCTTTTCCAGATTAGATGTGTCCTCGGACATCCATTCAAGCTTCACGTTCCTAAAACAAAACTGGGCACTTGGTGCCCACAGACCAGGAGTGGCCTGCACGGTGCGCCCGGAGGGTCAGCCCCAACCCCGCCACCCACTTCCTGGCTGGCTGGTGTGCGGTGACCATGACTCACCATTTTATGGATTTAACGACACCGCGGAGCACTTCACAGTCAGTGGAAATATAAGGGCCGCCTTCATTATTTCTCCCTTCCTGACAGAAAAGTAACTGTCTGCAGCTAAAAACTCACTACAGGAAAGGATTACAGCTACCGGAGACTAGGATGTTCACAGCAGGACGATGACACACTCCCCCGAAGATAGAATGTCCCTCATCGGCGCACACCGGTGAGAAGAACACTACCCACTGGATAGTACTGCCTTCAATAAAAAGAACACCCATCTGCCACGGGCCACACCAATGAGAACCCCGACGTGAGCTGCTACAACCGTCGTACACCACCTCCCAGATATTTCTCTGGCCTGTTTATGACGCCAACGAAAATACGAAACTGGAGCATTGGCTGCCATTGCCCAAAGAGATCATCCCCCTCAGTGACTGGTCCATGGGGTAGAAACACGTGAGTTTGCACAGCCACGAGATGCTCCTTAGGTGATTGGCCAGAAGGTAATGTTTCCATCGTGTGGCTGTAGACAGCCACGTCCACTCCTCGACCACTTTTGTATCACTAAGAAGAGACGGAAAGAAAGATGCAACACCCAGACTTTTTCAGCAGGGCCAAAAAAAAAAAAAAAAATCAACCACTGAGATTACATTTTTTTGCCTCATACTACCTCTGGCACGCTCACAGGGTTCAAGTGGACCGAGAGCTAAGAGAAGTCAAATATTAGAATGTATTTGAAAATACCCAAGCGATAACATCTGAGCTTACTTGAAAATTTCTACAACACAGCATCCTGCTGAGGATGAGAGTCCTTCCTGTAGAGCTCTGCCTCTTCTCTCGTCCCTGCCTCGGGGTAATAATAGCTAAGACACCAGCTACACTCAGTAAGGACCGGGCACGGGCACCAAGCGGAAGCCTTCCATAGCGCCCGGTAGGACTCAAGTGGCAAAGAAAAAAGGGAGGCAGGTGTCAGAAATAAGGCAGGTACAACATTCAGACCCTTCTCAATAGGAACTGGAATTGCAGCGTGGCCAAAGAGGGCAAACAGCACAGACCAACTTTCTTGTTCAACCAGGAAGGCCATGTTCGTCAACTGGCTTTGGGAACCAGTGGCAACTGAGCATCTGAATTCGTGACACATGTAGAGCCTTTCGTGCTATCTTCAAGCCTACATCAAAATGCTATCAAGGCTGTTTACTGGCTTAACTAGGCTGATGCGCTCATGGGCTTTGGCTAGTCTGCATTGCCGGGTTGCTATATACATGAGACTCCGTAGAACACAGTCAAGCCAGGGGTAGTATCTCTCAGCACTAATGAGGTCTCCATCAGTAGTGAGCTAGTCTCGGGCTGGGAGGCAGCAGCGAGGGGAAGACATGATGTCATGCACCCTGCTGCAAATCTTCGATCTTCCCAAGGCCAGACTCTTTCCATAGAGTGCACAGCAACCGTGGGAGGCCTGAGAGGACGTGGGTGGGGAGCAGCTGGGCAGTTTACAGCGCTGCGAGACCCTGGAGAGGCGGCAGCCACCCAGCCAGCGGAGTGATTCTGAAGAGCTGGGCTGGACACAGCCCTTTCCTTTGGACGCACTCGGTAATAATGACTGGGTGCGGTCTGGTCCCAGTCCTCCCCCGACGGTCAAATTCCTAAAGCCACAGAATTTCAGTTTATGCAGCACAGCCTTCCACAAGGCCCCTCCCCTTTTCTCTGCTGGCCCCGGTCCTGGGCGTGCATGTCCAGAGAGGTGTTCCCTGGGCACAGCCTCTCCCCTCTCCCCACTTCTCAGAGGGGAAGGGCTGTCTCAGCTTCTCCGTTCTCTCCCACACTCAGGGCCCAGGGCTAGGAGGTGCACAGCAGCTACTGAGCGGATATACAAAGTCATTTTATGATGAACAAATGAGAGACTTTTGGTCAAATATGGCAGATGGCTCAAGGGCGCTTGTCTCCCATCTAAGTTCCCATTGAAATAGAAATAGAGGAATAAACTCCCTGAGATAGAAGGGGAGACCAGCAGCAGATGAGTGATTTCAACCAGTGCTTTGACAGATGGGAACCCCACTCAGGAGTGGCAGTGTGTAGGGGAAGCTATTGCCTCAAGCGCCTGCAGCAGGGGGGACCCTGATGAATGGGCAAACCTGCCGCCGAAGCCTGGAGCGGCCCTGGCCTTGGAGGGGCCCCGTCTGGCAACAGGCAAGAAAAGGAAGGGTCAGGGCTGAAAACAAAAGGATTGTTGAAAAGGTCGATTAGCCAGAAACACTGAGTCAGGGGACCAAGCCCAGCTGAGGGGGGCGGGGAGCATACAGGCATATCTCATATTTGTTGCTCTTCACAGATTTTTTTTTTTTACACGTAATCTGAAGGCAAGACCTTCCAGCAGCAAAAAGATTACCGCTCACTTTATTGCGATACTCCTTTTATTGCGGTGGTCTGGAACGGAACCCTTGACATCTCCCGAGGTCTGCCTGTCCGGCGCTGAAAACGGGGGTGGGGGGGATTAAAAGTGGAAATAGGCCTACTCCACGGTTCCCAAGAACACTGGCAGCTGGTCAGGAAGATTCCTCTCTGATTAAGTTAAGTGGGCTCAGAGAAGAGACTTCCAGATGCGGACATCTGGCCATTCCCTAATTAAATGATTTCCCTCCAGCTAAGTCCACGGTCAACAAGCCCCATCCATGCCTCCATCCAGAGCCTCTCATCAGCTTTTTATTGGCCTCGGTCTTAAATGTGAGCCAAGAACAGTCAAAGGAATGATCATTAGACATTTGAGGAGAAGTCATGAATAGGAATGGGAGACACTAAAACAAACAAATGGTGGGGGAGGGAGACAGAAGCAAAGAAGGGAGCACACTGACGCTGGGGAGGTGAGGTGACATGCCTACTTACACGAACCCCCTGACTGCAGGCTGGGGCAGAGTCCCGCCCAGCAGTCTGGCCATTACAAAGGTTTCTCGTCCTACACAGTCCAGGCCTCGCCACCATCCGGCGGTAACACTGCGCTCCGTGCAATCCTTACAGCACTCTTAAAAGCTCAGCACAGTTCTGTTGTACTTTCACTCCACTTTTAGGACTGAATTTGATGAACCAACAATTTACAAAGACCAACTTTTAATTCATGGCTAGTTTACTTCAGCTGCTGAAATAAGGATTTCTTGTTGGCAATGGCCCTTTCCAAAAAAAAAAAAAATAATAAAAGAAAGAAAATCCTACAATTGCACATAACCAGCCTTTGAATGGATCAACTTTTCCTTAGTTTATAGACACGTCATTTGAAACTTTTCCCAAGCCATAATTTCCATTACAGGGCAGTCAGTGCAAATTACGGTGAGATTCTTGCCTTCCCAAATTCAATGTGAAATCCAGATGCAGTTAAGTGTTGCTGTAAACTTTACGAGTTAAATATCTAAAAGTCAGGACACTGTGCAGCACAATAACACCATCTATTAAAAAAAAAAAAAGCATTCATGTTCACATTTGTAGCCCGAGTTTTCCTCTACAAGTGAATGAATAAACATTATTCAACTGAGAACCCTTTCGTGGCACGCTGCTGCCTTGCCGGTGTCTGGCTTGGCCAGAGGTTTAAAGTATTGTAGTTAGAAATAGACAGTTCTGAGTAGGGGGCTTTCTAACTCTTTACCAACCTGTTAAAGTCCCAGGGTCATTGATGACTGCTTGTGAGTAGTAGCTATTTGTCCCCTAAGTGTAAGACGTGTAGCCCTATGTCTAAGACACTATCAGTGCATCCTGTTAAGTGGTGACAGTGTGCAATTTATACACCTGGTTACCTATGACCAGAGGGCCTGCCAGAGATCATTACAGCTGCCAGGTATGCTTGTGAAGTACACAGCATGTACTTCTGTGTACAGCAGCCCTGGAGTCTGGCGTGCTGGGATTACACAATAATAAAATTCTTTCCAACAAGAGTAAGGACAAAACTTGGTCTCATTTAATGCTATATGCATGCTCGCATGCACGCACAAATTCAATGTCTGCTTCCCCAGAAACGAGGCTGATCTTGGAACCAAGTAGCATGTAATACTGAAGACCACATACAGCTTCTAGGCCACCCCTGCCCAGGGAAGAGCCGATACACGGTGTCTGGGAGAGGGGAGACCTGCCTGTGGGAGATGCTGAGGCCTGGGAGAGAAGGCAGGGAATGAGGCTCCAGTAGTCCTCTCTTCAAGGCTGCAGGGAAATACTTGTATATGGAAAGAGACCTGTTACCTCTTCTGCCTAAAATTGTTTTCCCAAGGAAATCCTACCCATCCTCCCAGGCACTGGCCTATGTACCGCCTCCACCATGCGGTATGTTACATGTTTGCAAACCAGTTTCAAAATGGAAGCTGTGTAAGGGCCCAGATCTCAAGAGGCCACAAACCCTCAGGGCAGGGCTGTGATTTTCACGGCATGTCGAGTAAATGAATGCGCTGGATGTGCAGAACCCGAGAGGCACAAAGATGAGCACCCAGCTCGGGCTGCTCAAGTAGGAGCGTCAGACGGGAGAGGAAACCGGTCCGTGTGAATGACTGGACCAGTGCCTGTATTTACATAAAAACTAGACCCACTAAGCACAGGTGTTCAGACGGCTACAAAACGATGCAAAGTTGAGAATAACTGAACTTTGGAAGGGGCAGCTCGTGCTAGTTTGGGAAGGCTTCAGGGATGAATGAGAACTGAGCTGGGCTCTGAAGACGGAGTGAGCCACAGGGAGTCATTCACAGGTGAAGTCAGGGGAACGAAAAATGGCATCAGATTTGAGGCAGAAAGCCCACAGGAGGGTAGTAGGGCTGAAGAGCCAATATTCATTACTTATAAAATATTCTGAGAGATACTTTTAATCCTTGGTTCTGAGCCATGGACAATCCCCTGATTACCCGCCCTCCCTGCCCCCATCCCAGAATGTCTGGAGATAGCTGGGGGGGGGGGGGCGGTTCTATTGGCTTCTAATGGGAAGCAGCCAGGGATACTGTAAACATCCTAACACACACACACACACACACACACACACACACACGCACGACAGCCCCAACACTGCCCCATCTCCCAACAAAGAACTATCTGGGCCATAGAGACGGACTCCCAGATAGAGAGCAGGCTGCCAGCTGTCAGGAGTGGGGCTGGAGGGACTGAGCTATAAAGAGGAAACCTCATGGACACGGGCAGCAGTGTGACTGACGGAGGGGGTGGGAGGAGGCAGAGGAAGGACAAAGGGGATACACGATGATGGAGGGGGTGGGAGGAGGCAGAGGAAGAAGGGGATCCACGATGACGGAGGGGGTGGGAGGAGGCAGAGGAAGGACGAAGGAGATACACGATGATGGAGGGGGTGGGAGGAGGCAGAGGAAGGACGAAGGGGATCCACGATGATGGAGGGGGTGGGAGGAGGCAGAGGAAGGACGAAGGGGATCCACGACGATGGAGGGGACTGGACTCGGGGAGGGAAACACAATCCGGCGTACGGGTGACGTGTTGTAAAACTGTGCACCTGAAGCCACTGTAATTTAGTTAACCAGTGTCATCCCAATAAATTCAACAGAAAGAAAAAACTCTCTGGCCTAAAAATGTCACTGTTCCCAACGTCAAGAAACCCCGGCTTTAGAGCTCCATGAGAAATGGAGCTCTGTTCCTAGACTGTGTCTAGATGATAATTTCTGTTATTTTCTGTGGTCTAAATCCAGAGGCCAGAAGCTGGTTAGGAAGCTACAAGAGAAGAATGATAGAAGAGGTTGTTTGAACTTAAGATAAAAAGCTCAGGCCTTCTTAATGGATGGAGAAGAGAAAAAAAAACCCACAAAAACAAACTAAGAGACATACTGAATTCTTGCTATGTGCTAGTTGCTCAAGGAAGATTCTAAGCTGGCAGATTCACAAGTGAGCAAGACAGACAACCCACTTCACAGTTAACAATCGAAGACAGACCGGGATGAATGCCAATCTAGAAAAATGTACTGACTGCTGTAGAAAGCAAACGTGATTCTCTATGAGAATCAGAAAAACTTCCTAAAGGAAATTTTACATGAGCCTTAACCTAAATCTCCAGACAGAGAAGATTAGAAAATGGTGAGTCAGGAGAGAAAACGGTTGGAGCAGATGAGAGCAACGGGCAGGGACTGGCAAAGAGTCCAGTGTGAGTGAGCCTTGCCGTTCGGGTCGGGCCCATATCCTGGACGGCTGGAAACGCCAGTGTTCAGACCACGGAGAGCTGCGGACGGTGTAACCCGATATGTCCACACTTTAGAAAAATAACTGGTGGTGGGGTGGAGACTGGTGGAGAAACCAGAATATAGAAATGTAAGCCTGGGTGAAAGAAATGGAAATTCGAGATTCTTCTGTTACAGCTCTGAGAGCCTCATTACCAAAAGTAAGGAAGTAACTAGAAAGTGAAAGGGTTTGACAGACAAGAAAAGGGGGTCTGCTTCTGATGTGTGGCGAGACATTTTGCAGAACCAAGAAGTCCAGGCTTCCAAGAAAGAAGAGATAAAAGGCTCACGATCCAGATAGGAACCAAAGTGCTGAGAATCCCATCCTAATGCCACGCATTCCGACAGGCACTTGGACCCGAGCACGTCCACCAAAACAAAGCAGCGACACACAGTACAAACCCGAGGGCGCAGACAAAAAAACCTAACATACAACTCGGCCAATTAATCAGTAAGTACTGACTGAGGACCCACCAGGTCCAGAAGAATTCTAGCAGAGAGAAAGAAAAGCCAGAGGTTACATCGCATTTGAAACCAAGTAATTGGTCCATTTCACAAGGAAATGATTATAAAAGACTGGGGTGGGAAAAAAGAGAACTGAGTACAGTATTTTAAATGACCTGGTACCTGAGTCTCTAAGGCTCCCTACTCTAATAACCCCCTCCTGGGACAAGCTGTTCCACGTCTCGGTGTTGCTTAGGACTATACTGCAGCTCCACACAGTCAAACTGCCTCAGTTTAATACCGGCCATATAATCTGTTTAAGTATTAGCTTTTGGTTTTGTTTTTCTTCATCTGTACAGTGCTAATAAGGATAGCACTTTTGCCCTAGGGCTGAAATGAGGATTAACTAAGCAATGTGTTAGATGTAGCTACTACTCAGCTCCTTAGCTCATAAAATGTTTTGAAATTAAACTCTGCTCTGTTGTGGATTATCTCCATTTTATAGTTGGTGACATGATGACGCACAGAAAATCTAGAAACTCATCATTCACATGCTGTGGCCGAGAATGCTGGCTGCCACCAGACCCAGGCATACTTGGAAGACACTGCTGGTTTGGTGCCAGCCAGAGAGTTGCACTAAAGCAAATGGAGCAATCAAATGAGTCATACAGATTTTTTGTTTTTGGTTTCCCAGTGCATACAAAAGTTATGTTTACACTATACTTCAAACAATTAAGTAGGCAATGGCATTATAGATACCTTAATTAAAAACCACTTTATTGTTAGGGTGCTTAGTCAGTAATATTGTAATAACTATGTATGGTGTCAGGGGGGTACTAGACTCATGGGGTGATCATTTTGTAAATTATATAAATGTCTATCACTATGTTGTGCACCTAAAACTAGTGTTGTATGTCAAGTGTAATTGAAAAACAAATCTTAGGCCCTGGCCGATTGGCTCAGTGGTAGAGCGTCGGCCTGGCGTGCAGAAGTCCTGGGTTCGATTCCCGGCCAGGGCACACAGGAGAGGCGCCCATCTGCTTCTCCACCCCTCCCCCTCTCCTTCCTCTCTGTCTCTCTCTTCCCCTTCTGCAGCCAAGGCTCCATTGGAGCAAAGATGGCCTGGGCGCTGGGGATGGCTCCTTGGCCTCTGCCCCAGGCGCTAGAGTGGCTCTGGTTGCGACAGAGCGACGCCCCGGAGAGGCAGAGCATCGCCCGCTGGTGGGCAGAGCGTCGCCCCCTGGTGGGGGTGCCGGGTGGATCCCAGTCGGGCGCATGCGGAAGTCTGTCTATCCCCGTTTCCAGCTTCAGAAAAATACAAAAAAAAAAAAAGAAAAAGAAAAACAAATCTTAAAAAATATTTTATTGCTAAAAAATGCTAACCATTACCTGAGCCTTAAGCGAGTTGTATCCTTTCTGCTGGTGGAGGGTCTTCCCTTCAATTTGTAAGAAGAAAAAGAAAGACCACATCATCTGGGAAGTTCAAGAAAGTAAAGTATGCGGTAGTCATTTTCCCATTCTTCTTCCACAATGCTTAAGGACATGACTGTCTTAGAAAGACTACATTTCCCAGAATTCCTTGAGCCAGGTACAGACAAGTGACTGTCTTGGCCAAGAGGATATAAGGCTTCCGAGGGGAGAGGGGGCACCTACCCCTAAAAATCCCTCGCCTTTCTTTGTGGTATTTTTCTCTTACTAACTGGAAGGATGACTGGAGTTCTTCCATCTCCTTTGGATATGAAATAATCTTGGGATTGGAAGTCATACATGGTAAAGCAACACAATAGGAGGCTGGATCCCTAATTCTATGATGGCTCCTACCCCCCTAAACTGATCTAGACTTTTTCAAAATGAAAGCTATAAAGTCTTTTACTTAAGCCGTTGCTATTTGTGGGGTTTTCAATTATGCACAGTCAAACCAAATCTTAACAGAGCACGGAACAACTAGAATGGTTTTAGTTGGACCTGAAATATATTTTAGGTCTTGACTTGTTTTTCTGGATTAAGAATTTATCATACTAAGCTCATGGAAAGAACATCAGACCCACATCACCACAGCATCTGTGGCTCACTCCTAAACTGGGAGAGTTAAGGAATGAGAGAAAGAAGATGAGGAAATCATTGTGTCAAATTATGGCTCCTTTGGTGGCTTCAGGACTTTCTCCAGACTTGGTTATTAGTGGGCAATAATGAAGCAAATTGCACACGCATATTACTTCTGAGTTATGAACAATGCAACCAGCAGTAACCTTTGAAGCTGTCAGGATCTTTTCAGGCAAGCAATTAAAGTGAAAAATGAGTGTGCACAACTTCCATCACCCAATGCTCCATGTAATAACACCACCTACAAACACTCACATAGGAGTGGGACTCGGTCTGAATATTTATTAATGCAGATCTGTTTCCATTTGTTCCTCTTTTTCCCCTGTAACCCATCCCACCCTCACCTGCCAACAATCTTTTTCTTTAAAGGGCAGCTCTGACACCATTAATTGCGTTCACCTGAAATCT
The DNA here is from genome assembly GCF_036850765.1 of Saccopteryx bilineata. Lineage (NCBI taxonomy): Eukaryota > Metazoa > Chordata > Mammalia > Chiroptera > Emballonuridae > Saccopteryx > Saccopteryx bilineata. The sequence continues at coordinate 45,349,868 of NC_089496.1, forward strand.
ACATAGATGTGCCACAACGTCTCTCCCATCTGCACTTAAAGAAATGTCCATCCCTCTCCCTTAACCAAAATATAAATTTAGCCCAAACCAGGGTTCTAAAAGCTGATAAAGAAGTAAGCCCTAATTGGGAAAATCAAAATCAAGATTAAAATAATCAACCATAATAACTGCTATTGACAGAAAGCCCAATTTACATATGAAGTATTGAGTGATAAGACACTGATGGGCTCCCTGCAAAAGGTCCCAAGTTTCAAGTAGACCGGACTCTGGAGGATTTGATTTATATTGATCTGTGATAAAAACGACCTATAGTTAAAAAAAAAAAAATCTGCTTTTTTGCTAAAGTGTAGGAATCACTCGCCGCTTGCTTATGATTTGTGATTTTAGTACTTGGAAGGACTGGCTAGAAATGGTGGGGATAAACACTCAGAACAGGTTCCGAGTCCCAAGACCTGATGCCCAAGGTTCTGTCAGCCAAGTCTTACTCCGTTTCAGCCATTTCTACACCACCTGGTACCTACAGACCAACAGTTCTCAGTCAGAAGTGCCTGTTAGTATCACCTGGGTAGCTTAAAAAACAATTCTGATGCCCAGGACCCATCTCCAAAGATTCTAATGTGTAACTACAGTTGATAATCACTAATATAAACCCTGAGAAGGCTTAGGAACCAAAAAAGGGACAGAGAACTGGTTGGGTAGGTCATTAAACCAAATAGCTTGCATTTTTCTCCAAACTATAGAGGCAACTATAAAACTAGAAGTGAATTATTTAAAGCAACTTAAAGGTTTTAGAAATAAATTCAAAATCCAATAAAAACCTTTTAAATTCGAACTTTTTTTTCTCTTAAGTGAGAAGCAGGGAGACAGAGACACAGACTTCCGCATGCACCTCGACCAAGATCCACCTGGCAAGCCCACTAGGGGGCGATGCTCTGCCCATCTGGGGCTGTTGTTCTGTCGCTCGGCAACCAAGCTATTTTAGTGCCTGAGGCGAGGTCATAGAGCCATCCTTAGTGCCTAGGGCCTACTCGCTCCAACTGAGCTATGGCTATGGGAAAGGGAGAGATAGAGAGATAGAAGGGAGGGGATGAGGGGTGGAGAAGCAAATGACCGCTTCTCCTGTGTGCCCTGACTGGGAATCAAACCCTGGACAACCACATACCAGGCCGATGTTCTACCAAGAAGCTAACCAGGGCCAAAATTCAGACTTTACTTGAAGCTCAGCACCTCCTCCCCACCCCTGCCGCTTTTACTTTCTATAAAGTGTTAAACTTAATAAATATGTAGAGGGCAGTGTCTTCATGTATTTTCAAAACCAAATCACAACCAAATGCCACCAATCCTTGAATTGAGCTATTTTCATTTATTCATAAGAGCACTCTGATAAGACCTTTGACTAGGAATCTTTTTTTTTTTTTTGATCATTGATTTTCTTTCTATACAGTGTGTTCCCACAATTACTAAGACTGCATCATTTCAAGTATATTGTGGCTCAGAATATTCTGAAAAATATATTGCTGGAACCAGTGTGGTTTTCCTGTGCTGCTATTATTCACCTCAGTTACAAATCAGGTCATATTAGTTTTGCATTTTGGAAGCAAGTCAAGGATTTGGCAAAAGGAAATCACCCGTCTAACTTCTCATCTTCCAGGGAAGCTGAATCACTGCTTTACAATTAAAAGAAAAAAGGAAGAAGAAACAGAATAGAGAGAAATACTGCACATGTGGACACAGAGTGACCTGATTATTCTAAATGAGTCATCAAACATGAGCACACCCATTGGTGACAGACCTGGGGTCAAGGTCTGCTCAGCGGAGCTCTGCCCGGCAGGTTCTGGGGTCACTCACACTGTCTCCATGCCTAGAGAGGAGCCAGGAACATGCCGTGCAGGCCCCTGGGCCACAGAGCTGGTGCTGTGGTTGGGAATTCGTTTCTCCCCAACCACATCCTGTGCGGTTATGCCTTCATTTTACTTGCTAATGAGTTAGGGGCACATGCTGGGCTGCAACGCAGATCCATCTCGCTGATGGTGTGAATTTGGGCACCTGGGAAGGCCCTGGCAGCGGGCAGATGGCTCCTGGCATTCTTGCTTTTGTGGAAGGATTTCTGGGAAGCTCTCTGGACTTTGTTGCTTTTTCTTTTTTTTAAATAAGGCTTTAATTTCTCTTTAGATAGGCAATATAATATAGAAGTTATGGTCATAATCTGCTACTTAGTGTGTGACTTGAGCAAGTTTCTCAGCCTAAGTCTCAGTTTTCTTATATGAAAGACAGTGATTCATAATTCCTATACATGATGAAGTTATTACGAGGATTTAAGAGAAACAAGTCATGTAGCGCACAGAGCACAGTGGCTGGTACCTGATCAATACTTAATAAATTGTCATTTACTATTATTATTTCAGGTGGTCCGGTCTGAAAGGATTTAGTGTTGACATTGTAGGACTACATTTGCGATCAATTGCTCTTAAATAGCACTAATAATCAAGATTTCATTACCATAAATGAGTACCTACTAAGAGTCAATACAGAATGAGCTATGTTCTGCGTGCACATGCAGTCCTCATGAAAACCCTTCAGGGAACGTACCTGCCCCACCCCTTTCCCAAAGGACAATACAAGGTTCAGAAAAGCCCCAAATCACATGACTGAGAGGTAAGACCTCAGATCGGGTCTGACTTTCAAGTGCATGCTATTTGACACTGACCACAGCCTGGTCCCATCACTCTGTATTCAATATCAATGCTCTCAATTAATTGCCAAGTGGCTGTTTTGTTTTTTTTTCCCCAGCACTAACATAGTGTATCATGGATACAATGTTTTGGAAGCACTGGGACAAACTGTGATGAAAACCAGAGCCTGTGACACAAGCTTCAACACCGTTACTAAGCCTGCATCTCCTATTCGGTTTCTCCCTTGGGTGAGAGATTTTAAAGAACATCAGATTTGGAACCAGAAGATAGGGATTCTAGCCCTGGTTCTAGCTGTTTCTAACTTCCAGCTTTTAGCCAGTCCGTTTCCTCCCCTATGAAACAGAGACAAAGAGAATTCACCAGCTCCTTCACAAGCCTGAAGGGAGAGTCCACACGCTGACCACACTCCTCCAGTGTAACCTCTAAAGCCCTACCTCCAGCTGCCAGCCTAAGGCAGATTTGGAGTTATTGTCTAAGGGGAATAACCCAAAGCAGCCATATACTTGTTAGTCTCTCTGGCAAATACTGTGTAGGAAAGAGAAGGCTTGAACTACACCCTAAAATAGTGGCCCGAGTTATTTGTATGGAGAACTCAGATTTCATTTTCCTTTGCTATCCCTGGAGCAAATGCACCTGCATTATGTTTCTTCTGGATGAGTCAGGACCTTCATCAGATAGCTTTCCAATTGCTCTTCCAAAGCCACATGTGTTTTCCGTAGAGACAGAAAACTTTCTTGGCTAGCGTCCCCTGAGTTTATTAAGCCACTCCTAACTAGACACAATTAACTTGCTTTTATAAAGGCAACCCTTTCGATGTTTGAACCCAGACACGTTTAGATGAAATTATCACACATTCAAACCACATGTAAAACTCTCTGTAAGGGCGTAAGTAAAACAGACATTATCAAATCAGTCACAGGACATGGGATTCCTCGGAGGCTCCGGAGACCTCGGGGGATTTGCGTAAACATCACTATCAGCCGAGCCTCGGGCAGGGGGTGGCAGAGGCCGATGGGTTTTCTCAGCTTACTGGGGATAAGGTTTCATACTCTAGACAAGAACTCAGGATCATAAAAGCTAGTAAAAAGGAATGGCTCTAAAGAGGGGTAGATAACATACACTTTAAAGGACACGTTAGCCACTACATGTGATCGGCCACCCTGCCTGTCACTCTCCTCCTGTTAGGTCGCCGCCGCGCTCCGCTCCGTGAGCCAACTCGGCGTTTTCTCACCACTTTTACTGCACCTCACACTACGCTGTGTATTTTAAAACTGTAACCACTACACCCTCCCCAGAGAAATACACAAATGTTTCACAAAACATTACTCAACTTCACTATGTGCAATACACCCTGATGTTATTTCATATTTTAAAAATGTTGAGACAGCAATGAAAGTTATTTTATGGTCTGCTGATGAGTCCCAAATGGCGCTTTTCAAAAGACGTGAATCTTGCTAAATAACAAATCAATAAAACCATGCGTTAAGCTCATCCCCTGCCTGCTCTCCCCCTGCGCCCCACCCTCCAGCGCCCGCCGGCTCCTTCCTGTCCTCTGTCCATACCTTGTGCACACTCCATACCCTTTGTTCTGACTTCCTGGTGCTTCTCCAGGTCTACCACCTGCCCTTCTGCGCCCCGAGCTGGTTTACTGAGACCCTCTGCTCTCTGGCCAGGTTCATATACACCAGCAGGCAGTTCAAGGGCGAAGGGTGAAAGGTGGAGAGGCCCAGGTCTGATCTTCCTTTCCCCTCCCAGCCGGGTGGCGCTTGGGCAGGGGCTGCCATCCTCTACCTGGCAGCACAGCTCCCGTTGCCCACCCTTCCCCGAGCGCCTCCCCAGGTGCTGCTAACAGCATCACCTCCCTGACCCTGCCTGCTGTTGCCAGGTCCTGGGCACCTCACACCCTGACGGATGACCCCTTCATTTAACTCCCTTCTGTGCTCAGACTCTGACGGGTAAACCTTTGTAACACAGCTGTTTCCCCTACCTGGAACCTCATCTCCGATTCATCCCACAAAGTCCTCGACAAAGGGTACCACCCCTCCAACGCATCCTAGGAATCTACTTGCGAGAATTCGCCTCAGTGCACAAAACCCTTCCAAGGATTCATTCCACTTCCACGTGTTTATATTCCCAACAGACTCAACCTCTCAAAAGCCAGCACCCTGTTTCTCTTCTGTCCCCAGCACTTAGCAAAGAAGCAGGGGAGTAACTGTGACTACTGAAAGGATCAATAAAGGAATGAAAAATAAGATTCTTAATTACTAAATGACATCACAGTTACATACTGCGAGGTAGTGATTTTCTAACACTATTGTCTATAGAGAAATTTCATCTAAATTCCCATTCTGGGGGGAATCTAGTCTATTTTCTCTGCACATAACTGCTGGGAGCCAGCTCAAGCCAACTGCTGCTTACCGCATGGTCCACAGCGATCTCGGCGGGAACTAACTAGCTCCCTACAATCCCACATCACCTGGCAGGGTGTTTTCTGCTTATTATGCTAATTAGATTTTACTTGAAAGATGTAATTATTGCTGCAACCCAAGGAAATAATTAATGGCCAATTTTAGTGGGCAAAATATTCATTAATCAAGTCAACGGACAAGAGACTTGCAGAATTTAAGAAAGGTCCTTAGAGAAAAGGAAAAAAAGATAATCACCTGGTGATTTTCTCCTTTCCATAAATATAGGTTAAGTCTATTCAATTATAGTCTCTTGTAAGTTTACATTTCAGTTTAGTCCAGTGACTTCTAATGAAGCCTAGGTTTAAACTTTGGGTTCTAACATGCATTGCCCAACAGAATTTATTCATTTGATTGCATGTAAAGGTGTGATAAAGATGGCATTCACTTCATACTTGGTCTCTTAAAATGCTCACTTATGGCTCTGGCCAGGTAGCTCAGTTGGTCAGAGCGTCATCCCAATGCACCAAGGTTGTGGGTTCAATTCCCAGTCAGGGCTCATACAAGAATCAACCAATGAATGCACAAATAATGAAACAACAAATCAATGTTTCGCTTTCTCTCATTCGCACTCGCTCTCTGAAATCAATAAATAAATTTTTAAAAATGCTTCCTCATGCAAGGATTTCTAAACATAGCCAACATCAGCTTCCGTTTCCTTGTGTGAAAGGCAGGGAGGAGGAAGAAGGCAGAGAGAAAGCACCATTCAGTAAGATCCGTGTTCACATTACCTTTGCCCCGTGTAAACACTCAGCTGTTTAAACCTGAGGGTCAGAGGACATGTTAAGTTCTTTTAACATCTTGGTAATGAGAACCCGGGGAAATATATGCCAGTTAAAAAAATAAAATAACAGTGATTCAGAGATCAGATCAAACCCACACTTACTATTAATAGATATGTAAAGGAATAGATATGTAAAGGAATAGATATGTAAAGGAATAGATATGTAAAGGAATAGATATGTAAAGCCCAAGGAGCTTGGTGCATAATGAAAAATGATAAACAAACCCCCCCAGACTGTCACCCCCCCAGTCTTCTCTCCATCGCCTTTTTATAATACAGCGATGGGCAAAAGTATCAATAGGTCTACAGCTGTGTGGACAAAGACATGCAGGTCACGGCTACAGTACAAGCATGAACTGTGTTTTGCATATTCACCTCTGTAACTGTAACTTTCCCCAACCCGTATGTATGTCCTCAAACTTACATCAAGAGCACAGTTTCTGGAGGGGTCTGTCTCCCCACCTTATAAGCAGCTTAAGGGACAAGCAGAGATGGTTCGCAGAAGGCTAGTGTATACAATAACGGACAGCTGAGTTTATTTTATTCAACCCAGAAAAACACGTCCATGTTTTCATTTCATGTTAAATGCTAACAACCATCTTCTGGCCTCCACTTGCTCATAAAGCTGTGTTAACAGTTCAGAAAGAAAATAATAATTTTGTTGTAAATAACATTCACCGTGCCCATCTTAACAGTCCGGACACTGAGGCATTTTTCATTCAGGGTAATGATCTCCAGGAGTAAAAATAATATAATTATAACTGCACTACTTTGGTCGGCTAAATCACAACCAGAAATGCTCTGCTACGTATTTCACTCAATGTGTCAAAAAAAAATCTTCATTCTGGACCATCAACAGAGCACTAAATTTTGATCTGTCATTGAAAACAGGTCGCTTCTATTTCTGGCTTACAGCACGGTAACCGGGAACAGCAAGCGGCGAAGGCAGCTAATATTTCACATCCCCCCACCCCCCAGCTTCTGAATCAGAAGTGGAGAGATGCATGAATAAGGAATTACTTGTGATATAAGCATCCCCTTTACTTTTTTTTAACTCTTTTTTTTTTTTTTTAATTTTTCTGAAGTGAGAAGCAGGAGGCAGAGACAGACTCCAGCATGTGCCCAATTGGGATTCACTCAGCATGCCCACCAGGGAGTGATGTTCTGCCCATCTGGGGTGTTGCTGGGTTGCAACTGGAGCCATTCTAGTGCCTGAGGCAGAGGCCATGGAGACGTCCCCAGCGCCCGGGCCAACTTTGCTCCAATGGAGCCTTGGCTGTGGGAGGGGAAGAGAGAGAGATAGAAAGGGGAAGGATGGAGAAGCAGATGGGTGCTCCTCCTGTGTGCCTGGCTGGAAATCAAACCCGGGACTCCTGCATGCCAGGCCGATGTTCTACCTCTGAGCCAACAGGCCAAGGCTTTTTTTTTTTTTTTAACTCTTAAAGCATGGAAGGATGAAAAGTTTGGGGAAGAAAACTTGACAGGATGGCCATTGAAGACCAGTGAAGGGTGTAGGGTTATATTCCTGAGCTGCCTACTCTTAAAAACAAACAAACAAACAAAAAAACAGGCTAGAGGTGGGAACCTAGGTGTCCAGGCAGTGTGTAAGACATTTTCAGTGACCTGGAACACTGAGGTCACCAGTTTGAAACTCTGGGCCTGTCTGGTCAAGGCACATATGGGAGTTGATGCTTACTGCTCCCTTCTCTCTTCTCTCTAAAATGAATAAAATCTAAAAAAATAAAAAGAAAAAAACGAAAGATGTTTTCAGTGAAAGGATATGAGGTCACAGGATATGCCACGGCTTTGGATGTGGCCTCCGCATCACTCCCTGGTGGGCATGCCGAGTGAATCCCAATTGGGCACATGCGGGAGTCTGTCTCTGAACCGCTACCTCTGAGGGTTACAAAGTACACAGGGACGGTGGATTCTAGGCATGGAAGGAGGAAGCCATGAATCCTGAGCTTCTCCTCCAAGTTTTGTTCTGGTCTTGTGGTTGGTTCCTTATTTTAGTTTCCTTTATATAAAAATTTGAGAAAAACCTTGGCAGATACTTCCCCTCCCTTGCCCTACCCCAAGCGCAGGCAAAGCACCCCCCTACCTGCTCCCACCACACTCCCCAGTCGCCCCCATCCCCACACTCACCGCTGCCCGACTCTGCCAGACTGGCGTCCGCTCCCGGCATGCCCGCGGGTCTCGCGTGAGAGCTTTATAAGAAAGTTTGCACCTGGGTACTGCCCAGGTGATTCTCATTTAATGGATCTGGGAGGAAAGACCCACTAAGCGAAGGTGCCTGGGTTTTTAAAAAGTCCTCGGGCGACTGTACTCTGCAGCCAGGCGGAGGAACACCTGCTGACTCCAGCCCCAGGAGGACATGCACCGCGGCCGGATCCCCCACGATTCCCACGCCACCCCTCTCCCCAGCACCCAGCACAGCACCTGCTCATTAAACACTAACTGAATAAATAGAGGAATGCGCCCACTGATGAAAGAAGAAAGTGGGGATAAAGACAGGTGAGGCATTCAGGACGGGTTACACCCTAACAGTACTTCTCAAACCTGGGTGCGCCTCGGCACCAAGTGGGGGGCCTGGCTCAACTCCCACCCCGGGGTTGTGACTCAGCAGCTCTGGGATGGCGCCTGAGACTCTGCACTTCTAACGGGCTCCCAGGTGTTGGGGACATTGCTGGTCTCAAGGCTACGCTTCCAGAACCACTACAATGAAAACGACCAAAGCGGCCTAGAAATCTTAGATGACGAGACATGTAGGAATACGTGACAGGGCTTCAGGCGTCTCGGATTGCAAGGCCGAGGGCATATTACTCTGGGGAACATCACAAACAGGACTTGAGCGGGTCTTTAATTCTGGCCACAGACCCGGGCCTAAGAAACCGCCTTCTGGCCTCCCAATTGAATTGTCAATCTTCAGTTTTCACAGCTCCAGTCATCTGAATCATTTAACACGTGTTTACTAGCATTCAAAATTAAGGTGTGGTCAGCAAGCAGGCTAGATGGCCATCCACATTTAAATAAAAAGTACAGAACACGTTCCTAGAAACAGGCCCCAGATCAAATGTTCCCAGAACACCAGCGGCAGACGTGGGCCAGAAAACAAACCCACGGCTGCCTGTTAAACCAACTCAAGCACTCGATTCTACAGCTGTAAAAATACGGCGGTTAGAATCCAAGCGTCTCATAGCCACCCAAATAGATGCAGCACTAGAATCACTCAGGGCAAAAAACTCCTGCCGTCTCCTGCTGCTCAGTTAAGAGATGTCATTCTTCAGAGACAAAGGTAAGGAAGTGGGGACATGCCTCTTGTGTGAGGGGTTCCCGTGAGTGCACGGGTTTCTGGTCCTCAGGATGGGGAAGGAGCATGTCCCCCGGCCCTCTCGCGTCCCTCCCACAGGCGCCGTGCACAGCGGCAGAGATAGGAACCTGACAGTCAGCCGGGCAGGGCCTCTCCCTTCATATCTAGCTATGGGTCCCGGGATTCCAGCGAGCAGTGATAAACCTGGGTGTCAGAAAACGGAATACTTTCGGGTTGTGAAACAGTTAACCTTCGAGGAGTTTCTGGAGCAGAAGTAAACAGGAAACTGTGGTTTCTGAGAAAGAACGCCATCATTTGGAGGGGGGGTGGGGATAAGATGGCGGGCTGACCCACGGGGTAACTATAAGGCCTCCCGTTTACCTCGCCACTGGGACGCGAAGACGCTATGAAATGACCTAATGGCTAAGTGCAACGTAGTACCCTGGATCGGGTCTTGGGACAGAAAAAGGACGTTAGGTAAACACTGCCGAAACGTGAAGCCAGTATGAACTTTGGTTCATTAGCAGTTGGGTTCATAATTGTGACAAATATACTATGCCACTAACGTAAGATGTGAAGAATAGGGAAAACTGAGTATGGGAATATGTAACTCGGGACTGTCTACAATTTTTAAAATAAATCTAAAACTATTGTCAAATAAAAGTTTTGTGGTTTGTTGTTGTTTTTTAATAGGGAGCTGATGCTCTGTGACTTTTGGTAGAGATGGCAGAACCATGGGTGTCCATTGCATTATTTGCTATATGCTTGAAATATTATTATAATTTGAACCTAGAAATTTTATATATACACACACACACACATTTTCTCTGCCTTCCCCCAAAAGGACTGTGTATTTAGATAAGGGTGCTGGGCTGTTAGCAGGCCTGAAGCACACCCTCATCCAACCAGCTGCTTGGGACCAGCCTTTTTTGAGCCTTCCCCAGCGAAGAAGCTCTGTCGCAGGGGGGGGAGCCCCTTCCCACCTCTGGGTTATCCCACGCCCTCCCCCCAGGCTCCGAGTCTGCCTCCCCCCTCACACCCACCCCATTTCACCAGACTTCAATCCCACGGTGCATTCAACTCAGCCAGCCCCCTGCAAATGAGCTGAGAGCCGCCTCACAACACTACTGCCCCAAGGAGCCGAGGCCTTTGGTCAGAAAGGAGAGCCCCTGAGCCCACGGGGTGAGCTGAATGGTGGAATGTGCCTTCAGACCGGGCCATGGGGGCCTTGTGCCTGGCCCTTGTGTGCTTTAGACTAGACTGCACTTGTGTGGAGGTAGAAGCAGTCCCCTGCCCCGGTGGATAGAACTGAGCAATGCTTCCCAAGCCAGCCTGGAGCCTTTGATGTCCTGTGAAGTAGTTAACGCACTGATGTCTTTACATTTTCCAGCCTCCGAAGGAGTTAAATCCGGGTGGTGAGCCGCCAGAATGGGAATGCGGAAGGAAGGGCCACGGACAGCCCATAAACTAAACGCTAACCCTCAGCTAGCCCACACGGTCCTGAGGATGGCTATTTTTGCTCGACTGTTTTAACGCCAACACCAAGGAATGCGTGTGGCAGCCAGCTTTCCCCTGACACCTCCGCCTGGAGTGTCACCCAGACCAAATGAGCAAGGGTGAGGGAAAGGGGACCAAGGGGACATTATTTGAGAGTTCAGTGAATAAAATAGAAACTTACTGGTTTGTTTTCTCAACCAAACAGTTCAAGATCTGGTACTGACTGGTTGCTCTTTGCCCTTATCTGTGTCACTGTCTCATTCTGGGCTGTCCCCCACCCCACCCTTTCGGGGAGTCAAATCCAACCCAACCCTGCAGGGCCCATTAAAGACGTCCATGCAGCCCAGCGGTTCTCTGCTTGCTTTTACCTCGTTCTTTCTTTCACTCGACAAATATTTATTAAACACCTACTATGTGCCAGGTGCCATTCTAGGCACTGGAAACACAGCAGTGAACCGGTGACAGAGATAGCCCTTCTGTCTGGGAGTTAACATTCTGAGGAGGAAAAGGTCAGTCAGGATCCAGATAAAAACGCGCTACTGTGTGTGCTGCATCAGTAAGAAAACAAGAACGGGAAGGGAGGCCGGGGCCACAGCTCTCGGGCCCCTTTACTGGCACTTAGCATGTACTGTTGTTTAACTTAGTTAACGTCTGAGCCACCTCTTCAGCAAGATCCCCTGCGCTGTGAAGGACGGGCTACTTGAAGCTTTCTTCCAGCCCAGGATTGTGTACCAAGCTCAGTCAATTCTGTTCATGAAAGAGATTATATGATGCAGCTGACCGCTAGTTTAGACACCCCCCCCAACCCATCCCCCACCTCAACCTATGGGTGCAGAGGAAAGTCAGGGGTCCATCTGTTCCCCGAGAGCTCGGGCAAACGGGCTAGTCCATCCCGCCCCTATCTCCGGGGCAGGGTGTAGCGCCGCCCAGATGTGAGTCCTGCCCTCATGGCGTGTCCATTTGGGTGAAAAATATAGCCAAACGAGAAATAAACAGGAAACAATGTCAGTGGGTGACGATTTCCAGGAAGGAAACAGCAGAGGTGACAAGGAGACGAGACTCGCAGCAAGGAGGTCGGTCGGGCAGGGCTTTCTGAGAAGGTGCGGTTCGAGCCGGGCCCTGGGACCAGCCGGAGCCGGCTAGGCAGGCACGGGGCCGGGTCGGGGTGAGGCGGGGACAGCGAGAGCGAGGTTCCTGGTGGAGGAGATGCCAGGGCAGAGGCCTGGCGGTGGGAATGTGCTGAGCTGGTGCGGGCAGGAGGCTGGCAGAGGCCGGAGCAGCCCGCACGGGCATGGCGGGCCGGAGACAGCGTGGCCTTTACTCTGGGTGCAACGGGAAGCCACAGAGCATCTAGGGCGCAGGAGCGAACGTGAGACTCACACGTCAGGGAGATCACGCCAATGAAGACACCCCCCAAACCAGGGTGACCCCTCGTCACACTTTGTCAGGGACCGTGTCCTTTTATGCTTGTTTCCCCAGCATATTATTAATAGGGTCCCCGTTCTCCCTCCAAAGTGTTCCAGGTTAAAAGGAAAGATGGCACGTGTATCCTCTCGGGACTAATATGAGTCACTCCCACACGGAGCGGGCTCTTCTCTCTGCCAATCACGTTCCCCTCGACCCAAACGCCGCCGCGGAAGCCGAGCGACATATCCTGCAGCGTCGGGTCAAGCCCGTCCTCCCGCATTGGAATCAGAAAAAAGGTTCTACTATGTTCTGGTTGTTTTTAAGACAGGAAGAAAAGAAAATTCTATAAAGTTCTCTCCATGATGTAGTTCACGTTTCGCAGCTGCTGCCGGGGAAAACTTTTCCACGGATCAAGCCTGAAGCGTTCGTGGCTCCGCTGGAGCCTGTCCGCACCCCGCGCGGACAAACGGGGCCAGTCACTGCCCTCCGCGCTGGGATACTGAGAGTCCTGTTCTCGGAGCAGCCTGCCAAAGTCACCTCCGCGGAGCTCCAGATTACACAAGCCCTGTTGCTCTAACCTCTCCTCTCAGGTCTTATTTTTCAAGCCTTCAGTCATCCCTGTGGCTCTGCTGTGTGTCCTTGCCAAGTTCTTCCCACTGACACAGTACTTCTAAAGTTATATTCCAGAAGCGCTCTGCTATTTCCCCAACCAGACCTTCCCAGAAGTTTCAAATCTGCGCTCCTCCCGCTCTGAAACCACAGACCAGGGGGCCCCCGCCACACCACGCTGTACCTCCGGTCTCGCGCTCACCTGTCCGCCTTGGACCGGACCACCTAAAGAGAGGATTAGGGCTAATCTTACCATCTGGGTTACAAAGGCATGCATGGGTGGCAACCTCTGTCAGCCTGGATTATACCCCCTTCTCATATTCCTCCGCCTTGGAACCACAGAATGTCAGGGTGGAACAACCTTAGCTCCACTCTTCGCACTCGTGGATTTATTGAAGGCCGACCTCATACACAGAGCCATTGGAAGGGCTGGAACCCGTCCTGGACTGGGCCCTGCCCTCTGCCTTGCCATCCCGCCTTCACTCCAAGGAAATGTCCCTGCCCCGGTTGCTTCTCTTGACCTCTGTGTATACATCTTTGCCCTTCTTGACTTTATTTTGCTTACTGCGGGCAGAAAATATATTTACCAGGGTTCTGTATTGCTTGCAACATGGTATCTCTGGGTAGCCAGGACCCCACAGGTATTTGCTGACCAAGGCCCCCGAGAGGATTCCTCCTTGTGTTTTATGATACAGACAGATGGACAAGAGTGACCAGCCTTTGGGTGAGCACCGGCTCTGCGGACCAACAGACCCAGGTCCAAATCAGCCTCTGACACTTGTTTACTAGTTACTATCAATATTTAACTGAGAAATGGGCACAGTATTCCTGCTTCTCTAGGAAGGTTACAGGCGTACACCCAGGCCTCTACACACTGCTTCGTTCCCTGGGCACCATTCCCCTTCTGCTGACTTCTCTTAGTTAATATGGATTGTTACTTGTTTCTATCTAGGCTAAGCTAACAGAGAGAGAGAAAACACACAAACAAAAAAAACCCAAAAAAACCACCCCTTAATAGTACTGTTAGTAGGAATACTGTTTCCCCCATCCTGAACTACTTACCAACGCTCCTTAGAAAGAGGTAAAACTATGCTGCTGCTTATATTATTTTGCAAACTTTTAAAAGTGCCAAGATAACATCCAAATTGGGGGTGGGGTGGGGGCTCCTAAGGTTATTTGTGACTCAAGTAGGAGTTAGGAAAGTATTTAAATTCAGAGAGAGAACTCAGAAAAGCGTCCTGATGAGGTGTGAACCAATGGAAAATGGCACGGGGAAAATTAATCAGAAAGGCAGTATGTGGGCTAATCCTGCCGCCCAAGGAAATGGGCAAGGCAAGCCAGCGTCCTTGACCGTGCTGTCTTCTGCTTCAGAAACCCAGGGAAGCACTGGGTTCTGTTTTGTTTTTTGTTTTTTTTAAAAGCCTACAGCACCCAGGACTGATACCATAGTGACATCTTGTGGTCACAAATATCATGACATGTAGGTGCATCCAAAGCAAACACGGACCTGCATGCATATTAATATTACTACCATCTGTCAATTTTGCAGCATTTAATTCAAATGTTTTCCCCACCACAAGTCACTGTTTTCACACCATGGAAACAAGAGGTGGGGCGGCTGCCACTGTATCGAGGAACACGTGTGCTGGCCAGCCGCTTAATTGTGACATTGGCATCTGCACTCTGGCTGGATCGTGCCTGTGCTTCTAATAAGTGTCACTGTTTTCAAGCACTTGCAGCTCTTGGCTGAGCGCGCCTCCTTATCTGGCACCCGAGACCTCGGACAGGAGAGTTACTGAAAGGCACCGGTTGTTTTTAGAAGCGCAATGAAACCTGCAGCTGGAGCTTTCAAATACCAACCAAACTTCCCCTCAGGAAGTCTGAGAGGGGAAGGGAGGAAATGGAAAAATAACCTGCTTCTTTGGAAATTCAAAATTAAATTTCTCTTCACGGCCATACCCAGGAGCTACCTGGTAGCGGATGGATTCCAGAAATCCTGCATCCTGCGCAATCCCACGTGGTGTCGAGTGTCTGTTACACACAAAGCACTTGGGGGCGCGGGTGGGTCCCGGAAGGCACACAGTCCCACAGGCGGTGGACACGGGTCCCCCACCAGAAGGCAAAGGAGACACAGAAAATGATGGACATGGGCCAAGAGAGTGCTGGTGTGGGATACACGAGGAAGGGCTTCCATCGGAGGGCGGTCTTTTTCTTTGGGGGCAGTTAAAGATGGGTATAAAGGCGTTTACAGAGCAGGGTGGTGGGAATCAGAGAAAACAGGATTTAATTCCTCGGCCTCTCACTTCCCAACAGTGAGTGCATCTGAGCATGTTACCTGTGATCGCCAAACCTCATTTTCTTCATCTGAAAAGTTGGTATGATAATGCCTTTCATACTGAACTTGTGAGGAATGAATGAACTCGTGTGTCACAGGGACGAATTGGCACAAACTAAGGCCATGCAAACCACAGTGTCATTGTCTACAGTGGGAGGAAGCAGCGGGCACAGAGAGACGAGCCAGAAACGGCCGCTGCCGCCTGTTGAAAGCAGGAGTGTGTGAGCGTGCTGGCTGTGTGACAGCAAGGACGAGTGTGAGGAAGCCCAGGGCAGGAGAACGGAAGTCGCCGGACCCCCTGCGGAGGCATCTGACCAGCTCCTGCTTCCTCTGTGCTCCCAAACCATCGCCCGATTCTTCATCACTCGGTTTTATCATCTCTTTACAGCCCATCTCCTCAGAGGGTCTTTCAGCTTCTCGAAGGCACCGACCACAGGCAGGGTCCCCAGCAGAGGGCCACGTGCTCACTCTGCTGGGTCACTTCTAGCAAATGGATTCATCTCTTTTGGTCGCAGGCTGCTCATCAGTAAATTATGACTCAAGAACACTACCCAGGCCCTGGCCGGTTGGCTCAGTGGTAGAGCGTTGGCCTGGCGTGCAGAAGTCCCGGGTTCGATTCCTGGCCAGGGCACACAGGAGAAGCGCCCATCTGCTTCTCCACCCCTCCCCTCCCGCAGCCAAGGCTCCATTGGAGCAAAGATGGCCCGGGCGCTGGGGATGGCTCCTTGGCCTCTGCCCCAGGCGCTAGAGTGGCTCTGGTCGCAACAGAGCGACGCCCCGGAGGGGCAGAGCATCGCCCCCTGGTGGGCGTGCCGGGTGGATCCCTTTCGGGCACATGCGGGAGTCTGTCTGTCTCTCCCCGTTTCCAGCTTCAGAAAAAGAAAAAAGAAAAAAAAAAAAAAAAGAACACTACCTGCCTCCCTGGCTTGCTGTGAGGATGAAATGAGATCGTGTAAGTGACGTGACAGGAGCCAGGCCCTCTACAGGGTCCCTGCTACCAGAGCCGCACCTGCCAGCGGTCGTTTTCTGTGACACCCACCCAGTCTTGAAGACCTAAGAACATGGTTAAGTGAGAGAGGACTGCACAATCTCACCACGAAAATATGTGGTAAGGGATTTGTTAAGAAAACTGGGTGATCATCGTCTTAATTCTCGGCATTATGTAACTTCTCGGTTCTTGAGTATAGCTCCAAAAACACACCATGGCAACGCTGCCCTTAACTGCTTTTCCAGACGCATCTTTCCAAGTTTCCACCCAAAGAATGCAGCAGGCACCGGCCACCCCTGATCCTCCTAACAAACGGGTGAATCACGCCGCACGAGGATGGGTCGGCACCAGCTGCTGTGCTACCTGCCAGCAAGGGGCGGCGTGCTCCCCGGGCAGGAAAACACTGTCTAAGATAATAACTTTTATAATTCTGTTATTGTTGTTGTTCATAATAAAAAATAATAGTTCTGACTATAGACAAAGTGAAAACCCTGGAAAATAAACGTTACCCAGTCAACTATCCAAACACAGCTCGGCTTGTACATTTTGCCGAATCTCCTCCTAGGGTTTTGTACAAAAATGGGGTCAGTCTAGGCCCTGGCCGGTTGGCTCAGTGGTAGAGCACCAGTCCGGTGTGTGGAAGTCCCCGGTTCTATTCCAGGCCAGGGCACACAGGAGAAGCGCCCATCTGCTTCTCCACCCCTCCCCCTCTCCTTCCTCTCTATCTCCCTTTTCCCCTCCAGCAGCTAAGGCTCCATTGGAGCAAAGTTGGCCCTGGGCACTGAGGATGGCTCCATGGCCTCCGCCTCAGGCGCACTGAAACGGCTCAGGTCGTAACAGAGCAACTGCCCAGATGGGCAGAGCATCGCCCCCTGGTGGGCGTGCCGGGTGGATCCTGGTCGGGCGCATGCGGGAGTCTGTCTGACTGTCTCTCCCCGCTTCTAACTTCGGAAAAATATAAGTAAATAAATAAACAAATAAATAACTGGGGTCAGTCTTATCTTTTCACTTGTTGTAACCTAAAGATTTTGTCTCACGTTTCTCTCTTCATAGAAGCAGTTGCTGAGCGCTCATCCCGCACACGAAGCTGCGCTGGGCATTGAGAGGCCCTGAAAGAGCAGAGAGGAAAGTGAGCCTGTGCTCCCTGGGAGCCTATGCTCTGGCCCGGGAACGCGACACAGGAACCGCCCACGACGACTGCAGGAGGCGGCCATGCGCACAAGGATGTCCGTCCACAAGGGGGTCACCTCTAAACAAGACGGCCCAGAGTGGTCTAGAATGCTCATGAGAGGGTTTCATGAAGGAAAAACAAAACCAAAAACAAAACCACTGGAGTCTGATCCTGGAGCACTGCAATTCTGAAGGTAATTCCGGATTGCTTGTGGCTCCATTAACGACTCCCCTTTCTCTGTAGGAGAAAACTTGCCCAGCATGCAAGAGTCACGGACGCCAGCCCTGCCGCTACGCCTTCGTGGTTGTGGACAAAACTGAGCTCCTACGAGAGGAAGAAAAGAAAAAATAAAGCTGTTCTTCAAAATACGCTAAAGCAGTGGTCCCCAACCCTTTGCCCACGGACTGGTACCAGTCCGTGGGCCATTTGGTACCGGTCCGCAGAGAAAGAAAAAATAACTTACATTATTTCCGTTTTATTTATATTTAAGCCTGAAAGATGTTTTATTTTTTAAAAATGACCAGATTCCCTCTGTTATATCTGTCTAAGACTCACTCTTGATGCTTGTCTCGATCACGTGATACATTTATCTGTCCCACCCTAAAGGCCGGTCCGTGAAAATATTTTCTGACATTAAACTGGTCCGTGGCCCAAAAAAAGATGGGGACCACTGCCCTAAAGGAGCCTAAAAGTAATTTTAAAATTGTTTCTATTCATAGGAAAACTGGACCTCTGGGTGAAAATCAAGACATTATCTGAAGAATTAGAAGTAAATTCTGAAATTCCAGAATCCTGGTGTCTAAACAACACCAAAAGCAAGAGATTGTGTCTATAATAGCAAGAATAAAATTTGTTAGGGAGACACAACCCTATTCAGAAAATGTCGTTGACCCTTGAACGACACAAGTTCGAACTGCGTGGGTCCACTTATATGCTGATTTGTTTCAATAAATACGTACAGCGCTGTAAATGTCTTTTCTCCTCCTTATGATTCTCTTAATAGCATCTCCTTTTCTCTAGTTCGCTTTATTATAAGAATATAACACAGACAACATACAAATTAGGTGTTAACTGACTGTCTAGGCCACTGGTAAGGCTTCTTTCTGATAACAGTAGGCTGTTGGATGTTAAACGTGGGGGGGGGTGTCAAATGTGACGTGTGGATTTTCAACGTGGTGGGAGTTGGCACACCTCATTCGCACGTTGTTCAAGGGTCCTCTGTACCGAGAAACCTCGGAGTGTCTGTTGACAACCCCGGCACAGGGTTCACTGCTGGAGAGACAGAGGTGATGGGAACCGGGAGGGCGGTGTTCCTGCCCTCACAGAGGTGACAGTTTATAGAAGAGGAGGTGACAAGCACACAGTGACATGCCAGTGTGATACAGGCTACGGCTAAATGCTGGGCGAAGGAGTCTGCGGATAAAGGGCGGGTTAAGGCACGAGCCCCTGGGAGGGGCTCTGTACTTCCAGGCTTGGAAAACTGGAAAAGCTTCTCAGAAGAGCTGATCTTTAAGGTGAAGGAAGGACAGCAGACAGGTGAGGCGGCAGAGAGGAGGCTAAGAAAAAGGAACAGCATGTTAGAAGTTCAGAGGAGAGAAAAAGACATGGTAAAATCAGGACAAGACACATTTCTGTCCTCAGAAAACGGATGGCGAGTCCGGGAAAGGTGAACTGACTTTCTTCGCTCAACGGCTAAAAAGGGCCGAGCAGGATCCAAACCCCATTCGGACTCTAGGTCCAGCCTCGTCCTGATATATCCTTTAACTATTCAGAAGAAAACAAAACCCTAGTCGTTAGAAAATACACCGTTTCTCTCAAGTTGGAAGAGAAGGGGTTTGCCAGAGAAGACGGGTCAGGAGCCCACCCTGGGGGTTAAAATTCTATCCTGAAATCATAGCCTCAACCCCTCAGCCCTCCTTTCTGGGTCAGTGGCGTACCGGGCCTCGTCGGGGTGGCTCTCCCAACACCGGATGTTGGACTGGGGTGAAATGGGAAGAGTTCTGGCCAGGTCTCCAAAGCCCTAATTCTAGACAAGCCTCCCCTAGTGGCCACAGGTTCGCGAGAGGTGCGGCCACTTACTCTGGCCCAATGCACTCTGTCATCAGTCAGAGCTGCGACACCAAACTTCGCCACGGCTACAGTAAGGAAGGGAGGGCTGTCAGTGACGCCTAAGAACGGTGATCCTGTAATTCACTGTCCTCTGACAGGGAAAGGGGACCCTACTGCTGAGTGCACGACACATGTGTAAACCAGGCTGAGCCAGGACAAAGCAGAACCTTGGTCACCCTGGTCATCAGGGGCTTTAACCTTCTAGCTTAAGGTCTAGACTACAGCAAGTCTAGAGGTTTTGCTGGGTCTGGTCCCCATGCCTACAACCTCATCCTGTTGCTAATAGCGACAAGTAGCTTCTAAAGATGCAACTCCAGGGGAGGATACGCCACAAAAGCATTGCTCCCTACAGCCCGGGGCCAGCCTCAACCACCCGGCCTGGGCCTTGGAGCCGGCTGGGTGGCAGGAGAAGATCTTATTATATCCCTACCTAGGCCAGAAGAATAGCCTCCCCCAAACAGGGACACAGATCTAAGAGAGACAGAATTTGGTGCAGGCACAATAACTTAACTTTGGGGGCACCAAGGTGACAGTCCCTGGCACGGAACTAGAGCCTCTACCAGCTCCTTTTTCCCTTCAAGCCTCAGTTCCTCCCAGAGACTGAAATGCCTCTAATATACACAAGATGTGTGTGGAATAAATTCATCCACCTAGAATGTGCTGGTCTTAAGAAACCCTAGGTGGAGGGAAGTCTGACCAACAGTGCCACAATTTAAGGCACCATGCTGATGCTGGGTGTTTTTCTCAACTGTGCAAACATAAATGGCCTTTACCATTTGTACACTTGTAAAGAAGCATAACTAACCCTCATGGACAGCGGCCGGAATCAAAAGCCCCAATACCCTGTCCCTAACACAGGACTCCACCTAATAGTTACTTACTAAATGTTCTCTACCGAATAGAACCAAATTAAGTATTTTTCAAACCACCAGCATCAGAAATGGGGACAAGCGGCTCCTTTCTACTGATGGCTGAAAGAAGTCCACAGAGCGGCTGAGGTCACGGGCTCGGCGGTCCCCGCCCCCGGCTTCCACAGCACCACGTCAGAGACCGACCAGACTCGCTGTCCCGAGTGGGCTTTACAACTTCCCCATACTCTCCAGTGTGTCTTTTTCCATTAGCATGTTTAAAAACTGGCCCTGGCCGGTTGGCTCAGCGGTAGAGCGTTGGCCTGGCGTGTGGGGGACCCGGGTTCGGTTCCTGGCCAGGGCACATAGGAGAAGCGCCCATTTGCTTCTCCACCCCCCC
This sequence comes from Saccopteryx bilineata, assembly GCF_036850765.1. Classification (NCBI taxonomy): domain Eukaryota; kingdom Metazoa; phylum Chordata; class Mammalia; order Chiroptera; family Emballonuridae; genus Saccopteryx; species Saccopteryx bilineata. The sequence continues at coordinate 45,370,484 of NC_089496.1, forward strand.
CCCCCTTCCTCTCTGTCTCTCTCTTCCCCTCCTGCAGCCGAGGCTCCATTAGAGCAAAGATGGCCCAGGCGCTGGGGATGGCTCCTTGGCCTCTGCCTCAGGCGCTAGAGTGGCTCTGGTCGCGGCAGAGCGACCCCCCGGAGGGGCAGAGCATCAGCCCCTGGTGGGCAGAGCTTCGCCCCTGGTGGGCGTGCCAGGTGGATCCCAGTCGGGTGCATGCGGGAGTCTGTCACACTGTCTCTCCCCGTTTCCAGCTTCAGAAAAATGCAAAAAAAAATAATAATAATAAAATAAATAAATAAATAAAAACTGACCCTTTCATTTATGGGTATTTAGGGCTGGTGAAGTCTCCACACCCCAAGTCTCCCCACAGACTCAGGCCCCTAAATGGCCACAGCTGAGCGGACTTTTCAGGGTTGGGGGGTGATGGCCCTGTCCCATGTCCCCGAGAAACAGCCCATAGGAATAGGCCTAGTGATCGCACCCCCATGCCAATCTCAAGATGGCCTAAGAGGGGCTCACTGAGGGGGCAGGGAGACTGGAGGAGGAAATGATCTTTTCAGGAAAGTGGGAGACGGTGGATCGGAAGGGCCCCAGACTGTTTCGATTTCTGACAAGGGATGGAACATGGAACATGGATGAGGACAGTCCTTCACTTGCACATCACATTCCCTTTGGTTGTAACAATATCCTGTCTTTTGTGAAATGATGTTGATCATATAGGTCTATAGATCTCAGTCTTTAACTGGCAAAAAGAAAACGTTTGCCTCGGTATGTGACTGACCCTTTCTTAGGCCGTGAAACGGGAAAGTTTGGGGAACACTGCTTCTGACTCCAGGACGTTTGGGCCCTGGCGACGGGGTCAAGGGAGTGGGAGGACCCTCTTGTCTCTGGGTGTCCGTCAGTTCGGGGTAACATAACCCTACAGCAATGCGGAGAGGGGACGCCTTCAGCACCCGCTGACTCTGCAGCAGGATAGTGCTCTGCCACACAGATAGTGTATTTTCTGTTTTATAGCTAGGGACACACAGAAAGGGGCAGTGATGCAAATGACATCCAACGTAAGGCTGAGTCATTGGTGGAAAGCTGGGATTCAGCCCCAACGTGGTTGCTTCCACCATAGTCCATGCCTGAAGGGAAAAGGCGGGGCTGCAGCCCTTTAGGGAACAAACACAGTGAGGCTCCCAAACTGCAGAGGGAGCCAGAGGGAGCCGGAAGGAGCCGGCTCTAAATGAGCCTATCTGTCACCTTAGAAAACCCAGGTGATCACAAAGACATTACAGCAGAATTTTGTTCACTCTCTGCATTTGCTAATCAGTGTGTTTGAAACTTCAGTCTCTGCAACTGCAAAGGCCCAGGAGATGACTTCATCAGATGAGGCTCAAGTTCAATACAAAACAGTAACCTCCTTCTAGGTGTCACTCTACAAAGGAACCTTATTCAGCCCAATCTAAAGTACCAGTGTCGTCACCATCCCTTTTTTCTTTACCAAAGGTGTTTTATTGCTTGTCGCTGTCTCCAGAAGAGATAAGGGTAGGCTCAAATAATTGTCCCTTAAAACTATCAGAGTCTAGCCTGACCAGGCGGTGGCGCAGTGGATAGAGCGGATAGAGTGTCGGACTGGGATGCGGAGGACCCAGGTTCGAGACCTCGAGGTCGCCAGCTTGAGCACGGGCTCATCTGGTTTGAGCAAAGCTCACCAGCTTGGACCCAAGGTCGCTGGCGTGAGCAAGGGGTTACTCGGTCTGCTGAAGGCCCACGGTCAAGGCACATATGAGAAAGCAATCAATGAACAACTAAGGTGTCGCAATGAAAAACTAATGATTGATGCTTCTCATCTCTCTCTGTTCCTGTCTGTCTGTCCCTGTCTATCCCTCTCTCTGACTCTCTGTCTCTGTAAAATACAAAACAAAACAAAAAAACAAACAAAAAACTCCCACACCTATCAGAGTTTAAGTGGAAAGATTCTAAAAAATATGAGAACCAAAAAGTTCACCTGGGTATTTGTCTGTGGTGTAATTTGACCGTGTTATCGCTATTTTCCAAAATGGCACAAACCACACTGTGACTATATCCTTAAGGATCGTAGAGCCATCATTATTAGAGTATTCATGTTTGTGCATATAACTGTTGTCACAAGTAACATTGGACTGCACATCTCATTTGGAACGGCTCCTTTGCCTTAACAACTCCATTAAGTATTAAGACTATTAGACAATCAATCATTCATTCAACAAAAATGTACTGAATGTCTATTAAATGGCAGCCATCGTTAAGGGTAACAGGGACACCGAAGTGAATTAAAAATGACAAAAATCCTGCCAGTATGGACTTTTCATTCTAGGGGAGAGGAGACTGATGATTTTAAATGATAAAAACTTTATGTCTTAAAATTAAAATGAAAAACTTAAATTTAAAAAGAATATGTTCACTCTCGAACAATTTTCATGGTACACAGAAATCCATACCAGTGGCTCAAATTTCCTTATGTCTTCATACTAAGGGGAAAACATATTTTGCGAAAGATTTGAAATGATATACCTAAATTGAAGCAAAATCACGCAGCTGTCTTTTGTTTCTATCCACGTTCCCCAAGTATCTTTCTCAAGTTGTTTCACTTGCAGCGATTACAGTGATTCAAGGGGCTGATTCTCTTGCTGAGGACGGTCCCAGGAAGAAAAACGGTTCCCAGCACAGGACTCTCCCCTGGGTGTCCTGCCAAGTCAGGTTACTTTCTATAAAGCCAACAATTCATTTTTGTGGGAGACCAGCAAATACTATGGCAATGTTTTATTCAGAAAACTTGAGCAACAGCTTACGAAATACCTTAAGCACGAAGGCCAAAAAGAGCGAGAGTGAGGCCTCGCACTCAAGAGTGAGCCTCTGATACATCGCACGTCTTTTGTTGTAAGGAATTACTAACAGATGAAAAGTAGAAATCCCCTCTTGAATAATCAGCTATCAAATACACATAACAGAACATACTGGAATCATGCATCTCTTCCATCTGGCTGTTCCCAAGTTATAGCCTTTCGTAATAAATCTGTGAGCCCGTAAGGAAAAAAAAAAAAAGAAAGAAAGCAATGTTACTTTTGTTATTTCCATTTGAAGTCACCAGAACCAAGCTTGCCGACAAGGTGACGGAGTATCCATTCGCCCAGGTGCTGACTGCAGTCTGTGTCTGGGTGGAAAGCAGATCACAGGACGAAGGCAGAAGGTTTAGACTAAGTGCTATGAGCTCCTTGGGAGTCGGGCATTTGCAGTCAGTGCACTTCCTGGCTGAAGAGCTGACCTCAGGTGTAGCCAGTTTAAAGCACCCATACTCTCAAGATCGACAAATGAGCAGAAGTTAATAACACGGCCGGACTGTATTGTATCAGGGTGGGAAAGGCACATGAGCTGATGGGGTTCAGAGAACGTGACGTGGACTCCATAGGGTCTGCATCTCTAGATTTTGATCTGAGCAAAACAGAAGGAGAAAGAGCCCTCTAGAGCTGACGGTGCCTGAATGCTGGACAGGATGTTTGTAAAGAAGTGACAGAGTGTCCGGTTGAAATACACATATAGAGAATAGCAGCCTTGGCCCTGACTGTAGAGCAGCCGAAATTTTATAGGCTTGTAGAAGGCAGAGACGGAACACAAACAAATCAATGTGGACAGGAGTAAGAGATAAACAGTTTTAAATATCTTGTACAACAAAGATGTTTCTGCGGCCAGGTTCACTGCCAGAAGGGGAGACTTGGAAAATTTCAGTCTGGCGATTCCAATTTTAGGGCTTTATAAAACCACACCAGAGACGGCCATGCCTTCCTGGGAAAAGCAAGGATGCCTTGTGCAGGTAAATCTCCAAGGTGTGTGTGATTTGTCACAGACAAGGCTGCAGGAGTAGGGACTGTTAATCCTTCACATGTTGGCTTTCATTCTTTTTGGAAAGGACTAGGGAAGGTCTTAAAAATTTCACATTATCAATTTGTCAGGCTGAGACTTGCAACCAGTAAAAAAAAAGTGTGTGTGTTACTATGAACCTTCCTACTATTTATAATGTAAAATATGGGTCGTCAGTTACCATCCTGACTTTAAAATAGTTTATATTTATCATTGTGTTGGTTTAAAACTTAAACTTTAAGTGATGTCTCTCTTTTGGTTTAGGAAGAGAGGATACTAAAAATTTGGGTTTCTATTTTGGTCCTGACCAAAAGTGTTTCACAAACATTTACTAAGAAGATTGTCAAGTCTGACCTAAGCTGTCCCCATGATGAAGATACAAACCTTCTTATAATATATTCAGATAAGTATATGAATCATTTTCATTCTTGTGTTATGATTCCTACCAAGAAAGGCACAGTTACCATTAAAAGTAGATCGAGTTCACAGGCACTGTTTGAATTAACCAAGGTACCTCTCTACCTGGCAAAGCTTGGTTGCTACACATGAAGTGTATTTACCCTAAGTCCATAAACATTGCCCCAAATCCCTCCAGCAGGTAAGGTATTGAGACTTCTCAGGCTATAAGGACACCTATCCCAAGTCCACCTGTTTTTTTTTGTCTTTTCTGTACTGATGAAACCGTTAGTCATTAAATCCCGAAAAAGCCGAAGCCATGTTTTCTGAAGAAAAGTGTTCAGAGCCTGATATGGGTAAGAGGGGTCTGGGAGGATCTATGCGATGGCCACGTCCGCTGTGTGTGCACACCCCGAAAGTCCACAGAAAGCAAAGTCTGGCCTGCGGGGGGGTCTGCATGTTGAGTGGATGATGGGGAGAAGAAAGAGAAGGCACTTTGTGGGGAGACCCTAACTCCCAATTCCCCACCCTCAGCCCCAGACTGCTTCTGAAGACGGGAAGCCAAGAGCAGGACAGAGAGTGACCCAGGGAGGTGGTTACAAGCACCGTCCTGCAGACAGACACCATTTGTTGATATACATCCTGTACATATGCACTGGAAATATACGTGGGCAATTCTTCCACTTGGAAGCTGGATTTCTTTTCTCTGATAAAGATCCTCTGGGGAGAGGCGGGCACCTGAGCTTTGTCATATATATGTGCGTGGGGTGGGGGGCTTGCAATGAGGAAGAATGAGGACATTCTTTTCTGCATGTGGAGGCTCTGCTGTTCTAAGAACACTCTGGAGTATCTCACATATCCAGAAGCGAAGACTGGGGGCAGGTTCCCTAACTAACCTTGACACTAGATTGAGAAGTAAGTTCCGGCATGGCCTGTGTAAAAGCTTATCCTGGATACGTAAAAATAACATCTGTAAAATATGTCACTTATGGCCCGATTTCCCCTTGGCGCTCAGCTGAACCTTCTCCTGTCCCTCTTCTTTAACCTGTGAAGACACAGGTTAAACCAGCACAGTCAATACAATCTCCATATCTTGAATATAAGCCACAGAAAGAAAATGTGCATTCTCAGAGAAAACTAACTACTAAGTAGGTCTGTGACTTGGAAATTAAAAGATATGGGCATTCTTTGTAAGAGCCCAGAGAAAATGGACACATCTCCCAAATTCGGGAAGTAGAGAGAGAGAAAGAAGGCAGCCCTGCTGTGCCTTGTCGCGAGTCCCCTCTGCCCCAGCGGGTCTGTAAATAGCATGCTTCCCTTCGCTAGTGTGGGCAACAGCTGGAGAGAGTCAGACTCACGACCTCCTTCACTGGATCGGGTTGCCTCTTCTGTTTGTGGTAAGAGAAACCTTATCTCCACCAGGACAAGAATCTGTCCAGTATGTTTAGAATACGAGCCCAGGCTGTCCCCGAAGCCTCCGTGCTTCAGGCGTTGCGAGCAAGGTCCAAGAGCCAGCATAAAAGATTGAGAGCTTTTGAATAGTTAAGTTTGGACAATTCTGGTCAAGGAGAGCCCCCAGGACTGGGCCAGTGTCATAATGTGGTAAGGAGGCAACACTACTACCGAGGGCCTGTTCTTTGACTGTCTGCACTGCAAACATAGATTCCACTATCTCCCCTTGTGTCTCTCTGTCCTCCCAACCCGTGCCCTGCACTGTTCGCAGCTCCCCATGCGATGCTGAGCACCCTAAGACAAAGGCATGTGATCATACCTTTCTGTTGGTCTTTGTCTCCGCCATCTTTTTATATGTAAAGATGTTACCATAGCGTCTTTCAAGTAGAACGTAGCCACGGACCTACCTAAGTGTGGATTGTCTAATAATCACGCCAGCACACTAGAGGGTGAGCTCCTGGCTCACGTAGGAAAGTCCTGAATACTTGGCTGATAAAATGCTGACTGGAATGAAAACAAGGAGACTGCTCAGACACTGGCACTGAACTTCCATGACGGGATCGAAAGTTGACAAACGTGAAAACATGTCTAAAGAGCTGAAGAGGAAGGCCCTGGGTTTAGAGCCTGGTGCGGGGTGTGGGCCAAGGACTCAAGGCTAGGAAAGTGGCAGAGGACAGTGGGGAGGGGGCTGGAGACAGCAGTCGATGCTGGGACACGGGAGGAGCAGAGTGTGGCTCTGATCATGCATGAGACACTCCAGAACCCAGAACGGGCCGGGTCCAGGGGACACTGGGGTTGTACGTGTGAGCTTTTCCAGGCACTCACAACGTCATCCCTGGGAAAGAGAGGACATCTTACTAATGAGCACTGAGGGACTGGAGATCATTGAAATTTGGGGAAGTCACTGCAGTGTGACTACAGGGTGACCCCAACTCCCAGGTTAGGAAGTCGGGAACACACCAGCTACACAGTTCACACTGTCTGGAGGGCTACACAGAATTCTTTCAAGTGACATACTGTAATAATTTACTTCTTTCTTCCCTGGTTTTGAAATAGCCCTGATTTCCAAACTTATAATTATGGCACTCTACAGGGACTTCTAAAACTTTTTAAAATCATCTAGTCCTGATGCATAATGAATATAAATATCTCCCTCTCAAAAAAGGGCTTTGGCCCTGGCCGGTTGGCTCAGCGGTAGAGCGTCGGCCTAGCGTGCGGAGGACCCGGGTTCGATTCCCGGCCAGGGCACATAGGAGAAGCGCCCATTTGCTTCTCCACCCCTCCGCCGCGCCTTCCTCTCTGTCTCTCTCTTCCCCTCCCGCAGCCAAGGCTCCATTGGAGCAAAAGATGGCCCGGGCGCTGGGGATGGCTCTGTGGCCTCTGCCCCAGGCGCTAGAGTGGCTCTGGTCGCAATATGGCGACACCCAGGAGGGTCGCAACATGGCGACGCCCAGGATGGGCAGAGCATCGCCCCCTGGTGGGCAGAGCGTCGTCCCCTGGTGGGCGTGCCGGGTGGATCCCGGTCGGGCGCATGCGGGAGTCTGTCTGACTGTGTCTCCCTGTTTCCAGCTTCAGAAAAATGAAAAAAAAAAAAAAAAAAAAAAAAAAAAAAGGGCTTTGGCTGGTTGGCTCAGTGGTAGAGTGTCGGCCTGGCATGTGGATATCCCAGGTTCAATTCCCAGCCAGGGCACACAGGAGAAATGCCCATTTGCTTCTCCACCTCTCTCTCTCTAACTCTCTCTTCTCCTCCCTTCCTGCAGCCATGGCTCGATTGGAGTGAGTTGGCCCCAGGCACTGAGGATGGCTCTATGACCTCGCCTCAGGCGCTAAAAAATGGCTCCAGTTGCATCGTAGCAAGGGTCCCAGATAGGCAGAGCATCGCTCCCTAGTGGGCTACCCAGATGGATCCCAGTCGGGGTGCATGCAGGAGACTGTCTCTGCCTCCCCTCTTCTCACTAAAATAAATGTAAAAAGGGGGAGTGGGTGGGAGATTCTCTTTTACTTAACTTTCTGAAATAAAACATGACAATATAAATTTCTAAGGTGGGTTTTTGGTCCCCTCTGCCAAGACCTAGAAGACTTTGCCCACTGGGGTTCCAACACCTTTAAAATAAACAGTCAGGGGGAGAACATTCTGAAGGCCAAAGAAATCCTTTCAGTTTCTTCTGTGACCAAACAAGCAGCTCTTACTACTTGTTCTTTTGAGTACACGTAGGCAGCCTTTGAGGGTGATCAGCTACAACTGGCAATCAAATTGGAAAGAAGAGAACTAACATACACAGACTGATTTACAATTTATGTAATGCAGCGTTTAATATTCCCAACATTAATATTCGAAGGGAAGATATTCTCATCACACCTAACCCTGCCCCATTCCAGAAAGGACTTACAGAAGAGACAGACTTCTTGCCTTTAACTCACAGATGACAAGAATAAAGGTCAGGCCGTGACAGTGACTTGCCGATGCCCGTGTGACCCAAGGTGTGCGGCCAAGTTGGAATCTGAAACCACGTCTTCCGATTTCAAATGGCATCTTTCTAGAACAATGCACAAATGACAGCACCCTCCCCCTCAACGGAAACGTGGACTTGGATGAAATAGTGAAGGAGGAACCCTGCTTCCTCTACTCACTCAGAAAGGAATTTGTTATTAAATAAAAGGTAAACATGCCGTGGCCTCGTCAAACAAAGTATGAATTTTGTACTCGCCTGCGTGTCAGTGAAATATTGTCACAGCCGGAGAGACAGGGGAACCCACCGCGTGAAGCACAGGATATAAAGGCTGAACAGTGACTGTCCTGAAATTGCAATGTTATAGACACACAAAAAAGGACAGGCCCCATTTATCTGTTGAAACAGCTGAAAGAGATCAGGATGGCATAATCACAAGTAAAGTGAAAACAGCAGAAAAAAAAGAAACAAGAAATTTAAAGAATTAAAAGGAACACCATCAAAAAGAACTTGTTTAGGCCCTGGCCAGAGGGCTTGGTTGGTTAGAGCAGGGGTCCCCAAACTCTTTACACAGGGGGCCAGTTCACTGTCCCTCAGACCGCTGGAGGGCCAGACTATAAAAAAAAAAAAACTATGAACAAATCCCTATGCACACTGCACGTATCTTATTTTAAAGTAAAAAAACAAAAGCAGGAACAAATACAATATTTAAAATAAAGAACAAGTAAATTATTTCAATGGGAACTACGGGCCTGCTTTTGGCTAATGAGATGGTCAATGTGCTCCTCTCACTGACCACCAATGAAAGAGGTGCCTCTTCTGGAAGTGCGGCAGGGGGCCGGATAAATGGCCTCAGGGGGCCGCATGCGGCCCACAGGCCGTAGTTTGGGGACCCCTGGGTTAGATCATCGTCCCGAAGCACAGAGGTTGCCGGTTCAATTTCCAATCAGAGCACATACAAGAACAGATTGATGTTCCTGTCTCTCTCTCTCTCTCTCTTTTTCTTCCTTTCTCTCTAAAATCAATAAAATAAACATGTGAAAGAAAAAACAATTTGTTTAGAAATATTTTCTGAGAAAATTGAACCCTTGAAAGCAAATGGGCTACCTGATTAAGGCCCAGAGTTATTGTTGATTCCGTTTCTCATTTTATTTTTGGACAGGAGGAACCAGGTATAATAAAACTGGGAGATAGGCTATAAAGAGAAGTGATGACATGCTTAGAAACGGTTAGCATGTGCTCCGGAGAGAGTACACAGAATGACAAAAATGGAAATCAGAAAATATATAATCTGATCTATTTTCCTTCTGGGGCTTCAAAATCCACCCAAACTTTCAGCTGCTGTCCTGAGCGGTTCTCAGATTCAGTTCCAGACTAGCAGCCACTGAAATGCTGAGAACAGACCATAGGCATGTATGACAATAAACACGGGGAGATAACCGGGGAAGATTAAATGTGGTCAAACATAGTATCTTTTAACCAGATGAAGGGTGAATTTGTGACAATTTAGCAAGAAGATTATCGTTTCTTCTAACAATGTAACACATTGAGTCCCTCCAACCTCTTTATAAGTAAATGCATGTGAGCTGATCGCTCAGGACCCTCTCAACTTTACTCAGGAAATTACAGTCGTTTCTTTGTCTTGATGCATTAGTGTGTCGAAGCTGTGGAGGGAAATAAAAGTAAATCAAGCCTTCCCCAAACCAGTTATTTTAACATGTTGCTCTTTGCAATAATTACAGTTCCCTTACATACTAACATTCACTGGGACAGCAGCCCGGCCTGGAATGGACTTCAGGTTAAAGTCTACTTGATAAATATTTTATTCCTGAGCCACCAGCATGGTAACAATCTAAAACACATCTCACCTTCTACAATGAACATCTTCTTTATGTTTCATACTGTTATAAGGGATGTGCATATTATTCAAGAATATTAGTAACATAAAGTTTTCTTCTTCTTTATTTCTCATCTGGTGTCACGGTCCTCCACGAATTAAAGGAGGGAGGACCACCCCCAGAGGGCATTCGGGCTTCCTCATGGTACCCAGGCAGCTCTGGGGGCCTGCCCAAACAGGGGAAGGGAGGAGAGTGGCCTTCCCAACATGGACCGGTGGCTTTTATGCCCTTTGCTGGCCACCTAGAGATCTCTAAATACCTTGGCTCTCCGGGGCGTGGGGTGTGGGGTGAGGCTGTGCCCCCGGAGAGGGCAGAGAAGCAGGGTTGGGGACAGAGCAGAGCATCTGGAAAGAACACACAGAGCTGCACAGAAGACAGCGAGCATACCAGCCGCGGTCACAGCAGACTGTCTGCACTTCAAGCACAAACTCCTCGGGTACAGCCGGTGCCAACAGACCCACCGGGGCTTCCCCTCGACTCTCCGGTGGGCACAGTTCAGGGGCCCGGTTACTTTAGCAAGATTCTCACCTGTGGGACCAGCACGGACAGCTGGGCACAGCCTTAGTGGGGCACAGAGAGAATCAATGTGTTCAGAGTTTATTTGGGTGCATGCAGACCTTGCCTAACTCCTGCCTACTTCTGGCTGAGAGCAGATGCCGCCTGCAGGACAAGACGAAGCAGTGAGCCTGGGCGCACTCACGTAAGACAAACCCGTGGCTTTCCTGCCGCTGTCCCATGCGCTAAGGTACAGCGCGGAGGGATTTAAAGAAAACCTCCCAGGGGTCGGGCTCCATCAAAGAAAAGGTCAGTTACCTTCAGTTACAATTAAGCCAATTTTAATGTAATTCTCAAGCGGTTCTTTCATGACTGATCTATGTGGTATGCTAAGAGCTTAGCAGGCCACATTTTGACCTCAGTTGAGTTGTTGTTGTTGTTGTTTTTTAATTAAATTTACTGGGGTGACATTGGTCAATAAAACTATAAAGTTTCCAAGTGTACAGCCCGACGATACATCATCTGTACACTGCACTGCGTGCCCACCACCCCAGCTACAGTCTCCTTCCTTCACCACACTAGGTATGACCCCCTTTGCAATAAAATGTTCTGAAAATGGTTCGGGGAGAGAGGGGGACACGGTGAGATGAAAGTGAAGGAGGAAGTGTTAGGAGCCAAGACCTTATTCCTAAATTCAGTGACTAGCTGTGAGGCGGTGGGTGGGTCACTTGGCTTCTCAGAGCCCCCGCCGTTTTATTATCTGAAAGAAAGAAAAGGAATTTTCTAGTTGTAGCTACGGGTATACTCTTCTTCTTATCTCAATTTCATCATAAACTGGGCCCAGGTCAAACACACTTGGACAAAACAAATTCTTTTTCTAAATTCTGACTCATAGGTCCTAGTGTCCAGAGTCACGTAGGATGGAGAGGTTACCTAACTCGGCTCTTCTAAGTGACTCCACGACATCCGAAACACCGCCAGTGATGCAGGGCCTTCGGCTACGGAGCTCGCTGTGTTTGGACGGCACAATCGCCCCAGATGACATCTGACAACGTGCCTCCCTTTAATCTCTACCTGCCATTCTCTCCCCCCCCCCACCCTCGTCCCATCTAGCCACGTACGTCTAACGTGCTCCACTAGGAAGGGATGGCGAGATTTTGGAAGTTTCCCTTCCAACGTTGCAACATCACAACTGTAAATAGGGAGAGAAAAAAAAAAAAGGTTTCTTTTCTTCTTCCAGGGGTGAAAGCTTGAAATTCAGTTGATGATTCTTATAAAAGTTACTGAACGAAGGAGAGGGGGTGGAAACCAACCAGAACTAATCAACCGGGTCAACACTGCATTCAGGGCGGGGAGAATGGGAATGGTCCAGGCAACGGAGATGGTCCTCATAGATAATTCAAAGCCCCAATCACCCTCCCACACACAAGTTAATGTGTCGTATTTTTTTTCCAACTGAATTATTCTAATATTGCTTGTGTCCCTGTTTCATTTATGTCCCCAAATAGGCTTCCCTAATGGCTTTGCAGCTGTCTTTTTAAACACCAGATCAGAAGGTCTAATTTACGAAGTACACAATGCCTAGCAAATAGCATCTTACTGGGCTTGTCATAATTAACATAACTAATAGATACATGGTCATTTCTCAGGGTTTTATGGTGCTAACACTACAAATCTACTTAGATTTGAACCTGTTAAGCAAATAATGCATATAATTTTCTTTGCATAAATGGGCCAATGGAAGAAAAAAAAGATAAAAACTCGACTATTGACTTTATTTTTTTCCAAGCATGTATAAATAATGGAGATATTTTTTTTTAAAAAAAACAAAACTGTTCAACATCTGCTTTTTATAATGTTGTTGTTTCTTGTGAACACTCCGTGTTTGCAACTCTTGTTCCCAAGAATTACTTGCAAATATCGAATAACTGAAATTCCAAGAAAGAAAAAAAAAAAAAGAAACACGCGCACACCTCATAACTCCAGGAAATTCTTGATTAGCTGAGAGCTGGAACCCAACCAAACGCAATTCCATATTATCCGGAGCTTGTCCTTCCCACATGACTGTTATAACAAAGGACAGAACTATTTAAAAAAAAAAAACACAACTATTTATTTAAAAGCAAAAGACTCGATGAACATATCAACAGGTCCGTAGAGATTAGCCTAACTGTCTTTACTTGGTACACGTAAGGTCAAGCGAGTATACAAGAACCAGTGTTCAGGATGAGCCTTCCTCTCTGCCTCTCATCTTTTTGTTGAACAAGGTAGACTGTAAGTAGATATCGTTTATCTCTGTAACTCGACTGCTTATCACACTGATGACGCTTCTACACAGAAATGCTTGTGTTAACAAATCGATCAATAGTGGTAAATTGCAAGCAGATGGTATCAAATTTAAAAAGATTTGTGATTACACAGTTGACTGGAATGTAAGCTTCCTAAAAGCTTAAGGTTTAAAGAGTTAAAGGGACCTTAGGAATCTATCTAGCCCTCCCTCCTTGGTGCAGGAATCCTCCAAAAACACTTTCTAATGTTTTTAAAAATAGTTTGGTGTCAGGAGCTCTACCGGACATACATATATAACATCTCACTACCTCATAATATTCTGAGGAGATAGACATATTCATCTTGCAAACAGACACTGTGGCTGAGAAAATGGAGGGAAGTTAGGGAACAAGAAAAAGTCAGAAAAAAATTGTCACATGCTTTCGCCCATTCTTTTCTATGGTCCAAACTCCAAGGCAAACTAGAACTAACCAGATCTGACAAGATAAAAACGTACCTCCCTTCCCTTGGGTTCAATGCACACATCAACATTCCATAATTAATTTACTGAGATGTATGTAATAAGCCACAGCCAGCCCCTGGAACATACCGTACACAGCGTTGTTGCTTCCTCTCTTCTCAGTGTGTCAAAGCATTGTGGTGACAAAAAATATATATATATATATCTAGGACCTGCTCCCAACTTTGAAAATTCAGGAATTACCACATAACTAGGGAGACTTACAAGGAATGCTAAAACCCATTCCCCTAAGAATAATCAGTACAATTGTGTTTTTTTTATTTTAAAATCCAGTATGTATGTATGTTTCCGTTTCTCCCCCCAGGAGATAAATAACTGGAATGACTGAATACAGCCCAAAACACAGACATGGGAAAGGCTGGCAGTTTTAGCTTCGAAACTCACCATTCCTGTCAGTTTAAGTCGGACCTAAAGTATTAATTTATTCTGAAACATTAATTAACTGGAGCTTTTTTTGCATTTAATTTCCTCTGGCATTTTGGAATCTATTCTAAGCCCCGTGGAAATGGCAGGTCTGATGTTATTAAAGTTAGCCTTTCAGAAAGTCCTCGAACTGAAGACTCCAACACATTTAAAAAATGCTGAGAGTCCAGATAATGCAAATCTAAAGTCGTATTTAAAGGGTATTCTTTACACAGGAAAGGAAAAAACTTAATTTCATTCAAAATGAATTTAAGTCTTAGGAGGGCTTCAATTTTATATACTACCTGGACCCTTCAAGCTCCTCCTAAGAAATAGCTGAGGCCAGTTTCCTTCTTTCCTTCTTTCCCTCCCTCCCTCCCTCCCTCCCTCTTTCCCTCGCTCCTTCCCTCCCTCCCTCCCTTCCTTCCTTTCTTTATCTATTGTAGTGTATGCCAGGCAGGTACTGTCCTGAGTGAGTTAAGCAAGGCCCTATTCTTGTGTAGCTTACAGTCTAGATGGAAAAATGATGAACAAATAGATAAGAAAATATCTAAGAATGATGAAAACAATAATGAAAGTAAAAAAGTGAGGTAATCAAGAGGGATTGGGAAGACCTCTCTAAGAAGGAAGCATTTAGGTCAGTCAAATCTTATTTTTATTTATTTGTTTGTTTGTTTGCTTATTTACATTGAGTGGGGGGGGGCAGAGACAGATTTCTGCATGTGTCCCGACAGCAGTCCACCCAGCAAGCCCCCTACCAGGGGATGCTTTACTCATCTGGGGCTGCTGCTCCATTGCTCGGCAACCAACCTACTTCAGTGCCTGAGGCAAGGTCATGGAGCCATCCTTAGCGCCAAGGGCCAACTTGCTCCAACCAAGCCATGGCTACAGGAGGGGAAGAGAAGAGAGAGAGAGAGAAAAAGAGAGAGAGAGAGAAATAAAAAAAGAGAGAAAGGAGAGAGGAGAGAGGGGGAAGGATGGAGAAGCAGATGGGCACTTCTCCTGTGTGCCCTGACCGGAAATCAAACCCAGGACTTCCAAACACTGGGCCAACACTCTACCACTGAGCCAACCAGCCAGGGCCAGTCAGTCAAGTCTTAACTGACAAGAGTCAGTCAAAGATCTGGAAGGAAACATCTCAGAGAGCTTGTCTGGTGTCACTGCGAGAAGGTGAGACTGAGCTTGGAGGGTCTGAGGAGCAGAAGGTCGCAGTGACTGAGCCACAGGGCAGGTGGTGGCACCATCAGCTGAGACAGGGAAGCCTGGGAGAGGAGCACTGTCCACACTCCTGCATGCATGCATGCAGAAACATACATACTTACTAAATTTTACAATAAAAAAATACAATCGTACTGATTATTCTTAGGGGTATGGGTTATAGTATTCCTTGTAATTCTGTTTAGTTACCTGGAAAATCCTAAATGTTCAAAATTGGGAGCAGGTCCTAAATATTTTTGTGTGTGTAGGGTTGTGGGGAATCAAGAGTTGTCTTTTGAACATGTGAAGTTTTAGATGCTCGTTGAAAAGAATGTTTTTTTAGATTTTAGCGATTTTACAGAGAGAGGTGAGAGAGAGAGGTGGGGAATGAGAAGCATCGACTCATAGTTGCATCAATTCAGTTGTTCACTGATTGCTTGTCCTATGATCCTTGACCAGGGGGCCTTACGTGCCTTTTGAACTGGGGGCCTCAGTGTTCCAGGTCGACGCTCTATCCATTGTGCCATCACAGGCCAGGTGAAAAAAAAAGAATGTTTCAAATAAACAATAAATGACAGCAATTAAATCATCACCCAGAGTCAAGGGAGGAATTCAGAATGGATGCCACTGACTATGGCCATGCAGGATACAAGGGCATAGTTTTCTTTTCTTTGTAAAAAACTGTATTGATTTATTGGGGTGACACTGGTTAATAAAATTACACAGACTTCAGGTGTCCAGCTCTATAACACATCATCTGTACACTGTGCTGTGTGTTCACCCCAAGTCAAATCTCCTTCCATCACCATTGACCCCCTCTACCCTCCTCCACCTCCTGCCCCTTCTGTGTCTGTAAGGTGCTTTTTTCTTACTCCCTTGACCTTTTTCACCTGGCTCCCTATTCCCCCTCCCCTCTGACAGCTGTCAGTCTGTTCTCTGTATGGATGAGTCTGTTTCTATTGTGTTTGCTTGTTTATTTTGTTCATTAGATTCCACATATAACTAACTAAAATCATACGATATTTGTCTTTCCCTGACTGGCTTATTTCACTTACATAGAACACAGTATTCTAACAAGATGTATACCATTCCACTGGTCACTTTAGAGACTCAGCTTAATCAAGTAGTAAGGTCCAAATTCAATCTGGTAAACGAGCCATAAAACTTCTATTAGGGTAAGAAAATCACTTAAGAGCCACATAGATTATTTCTATCAGAAAAGTAAACAAAGCAGAGAAGTCAACAACCACAACCGTAGAGTGGCAGAGCTCCAGTCGGCTCTCTAAGACACACATTCTTTCGCAGACTGCCAATCAACAGATACATGTGGCAAAAAATGTTCAAGTTAAAAATCTGTGCAACAGAATTTGTATAGTAGGAATTAGAAGCAAAAGACATTTAGCTGTGCCTCACAACACAAAGAAGGACTGTCTGGCTGGTGGATGTCCTTGTGCGTGTGAGTGTGTGTGTGTGTGCGCGCGTGTGTGTGCGCGCGCGCATGGGTGAGAGCTGATGTTGGCTGACAGTGGAAGGAAGTAGAGTTGACCTCCTTCCCAAGTCAGACTGTCCCAAATGACTCTACTTCCTTACTTGGGGTTCTTGGAGCTTGAATTTTGGTGGATTTGGTATAGACTATATTAAAACAAAACAAAACAAAACAAAAAAAGGTGACGCAGACGTGGGAAAAATGAAACTAGACCTCTTACTAAGTGTAAGATTATGGGGCAACACAGAATTCCATGAGCACACAGACTTCCCGAGGGTCAGCCAATAAAGTATCTCCAGAAGCCAATAAAATATCGCTGCATCTTGTGCCTCTTCATTTTCCACAACATTTTTGTGTCTGAGCTTCATCGCCTGAGGGCAAGACCTACATACTTCAGATTATTTGAATTTATAGGTTATGACCATAATACAGATAAGAGCCAAGTTTTGATTCTGAGCATCTTTGCCAACATTTAGGAAAGGGCCATCTTCTTCTTCTTCTTCTTTTTGACAGAGACAGAGAGAGGGACAGATAGAGACAGACAGGAAGGGAGAGAGATAAGAAGCATCAATTCTTTGTTGCAGCACCTTAGTTGTTCATTGATCGCTTTCTCATATATGCCTTGACTGGGGGGCTATAGCAGACCGAGTGACCCCTTGCTCAAGCCAGCGACTTTGGGCTCAAGCTGGTGAGCCTTGCTCAAACCAGATGAGCCCATGCTCAAGCTGGTGACCTTGGGGTTTCGAACCTGGGTCCTCTGCGTCCCAGTCCGACACTCCATCCAACTGCGCCACCACCCGGTCAGGTGGGCCACCTTTTTCTTTTTTCCCCCCTCTTTTTTTTAACAGTAATTTTAGAGAGAGAAGAAGGGAGGGAAAGAGAAAGAGAAAGAGAGAGAAACATTAATTTGCTGTTCCACCCTGACCGGGGACTGAACCCACAACCTTGGCATACTGGGACAATGCTCCAACCAACTGAGCTACCAGGCCAGGGCTGGGCCCCCTTATTCTTTATTAACAAATTTTCAGAGGAGAGAGTTCCCCTGTAACATAGCTACCGTCAGTAAAGAGGGCCTTAAAACTCATCTTAGTCATCAGAAACATAGTTAGTACCTCTCACACCTCCAAATGCTGACCATGTTCTCTGAAAACTGCTAAGGAGTCGTTTTTATAACCTTTGGGTATGGGGCTTCTTCTTGGAGTGATGAAAATGTTCTGGAAGTGGATAACGGTGATGGTCGCACCACATTGCGAAGGCAGTAAAAATCACTGAATCGTAAACTTTCAAGTGGTTAAAATGGTAAATTTTATGTTATGCAAATCTTACTTCAATTAAAAAAAATACATCTTTGTAAATCAAATCTCACCAGAGACCCAAATAAGTGAACCTTCTTAGCCGTGTGGGTGTCCGTCTGTCCTTCCTTCCTCTCTCCCCTCTCATGCCCCTCCTTCCCTCATTTTTCCTCCAGGCCCAGCTTGCTTGACAAGGAAAACGTCAAGCAAACCCTTTCGTCTCCAACATCATCTGCAAAATTGGAGCTGTACTCTGATGATCGTCTTACACCATGTTCCTGCTCTAACCCGTGAAGGGACATGTATTCGGATGACGTCCGTCCTGTGCATGGGACCGCCCTCACAGAGCACGGGCACAGGGATGAGGCTGCCCCTGTCTGCGCTGTCCTAACTTCCGCCGTGACCCGACCCACTCAAGGATTTGAAGTCCGTCAGCATTCTCTGAAAGTTCAGCAAGATAGAAGGAGTTCCAAAGAAAGTGAATAACCTATTCTTCCAAGGGGGGGAAAAAACCCCCACAAAATGTATTTGTCTTCAGTTTTTAATTAAAATTGACCTTTCTGAATCTCTGGCTGGAGGCTGCTATGGTAATGAAAAACGATGTCATTTCCTGGTGCTGTTGTGACAGAGCATTGAGAAAGGATACAATTATCATCATCATCATTAAGTGCCCAGGTCCTGACTCACCCCTCACTGCTGGGGCCAGGGAGGGGGAAAGGGGCGGCTAAGGGGAGAGTAAGAGACATTATAATCGCACTGGGGCAAAGACTGCCCCAGCTTTATTTGAAACCCAATGGGAGTGGGGTATTCGCAGGAATTTAGTCTCAGTTTTCCTGTTAAGGAGTTCAATTGTCTCAAAGAGATGAAATTTTGACACCTGGAGTGATCAGCCTCTTAAACTCTGAATGAGGTGAGAGGCGCCTTGCCTAAGGGGTTGGAAGGAAGGAAGGAGAAGGGCCAGAAGAATGGGAGGAAGGTGGAAATTAGGGGGACATAAAAGAAATTCATTTGCCTGCTTCTTTAAAGGTGGGGGGCAGTAGGGGAGGTGGGGGTGGGGAGGCAGGAGGGTGTCTACAGAAAAGCTACAAAATGGCTAAGTCCCTCGGAGCCCTCTTTTCCCCAAATCCAAAATGTTTTCTTCTGACAGGGTCTGGGCTGCTTCCTCTCCTCCTCACAGAAGTCCACCCGGACTGAGTGACCAATGACGAGGAAGCCGCCGGGAAAGGCACAACCGTCTCAGGGACCCCGGAAGGGCAGCTCTCCGGAACCGAGGTGACGCCATCACTCTGTCCCCAGCCTGCATTCCAGGTGACTCAGCACTCGGGTGTGGGCAGTGCGGGTAATCAGAACAAGAGACGCCAGCGCGTCCGGTGACTACCGCACAGCCCGAGCTGAGCTGTGAGAATGCGTATGGGCACAGTGGGCACAGTGGGCACAGTGGGCAGGCTGAGGCTGCCGGAAACACTGCACAGGAAGTGTGGGGTTTAAAATTTTTTTTCCTCAGCTTTAAAGAACAAAAGAGCATCACCCAATTTGTTTTTTTAAATAAGGGGGAAAATACCTTAATTTACCAAAATCAAACAGAAGTATAACTAGAAAATGACTAGTCCTAAACCCCCACTACCTCTCCTAGGTTAATAGTCACAAGCACTGTGATAAACATCCTTCTGTAACTTCTTTTATAAAAAAAAGAATTTTTCATTGATTTGAGAGAGAAACATCAATTGGTTGTCCCATTTATTTCTGTGCCTGAGGGGAGATCAAAGCCACCACCTTGGCATATCGGGACAATGCTCTAACCAACGGAGCACCCGGCCAGGGTTTCTTCTCTAACTTCCTCACTGCACAAGCAACTAGGTAGCTGTCTGTTCCACGATTTGTATCAGCTTCTTATTGAGTGCTTACCACTGTGCCCAGCATGATGCACAAAGTATATTTCATTTACTTCCCACAAAATCCTTAGAGGGAAAGTCCTATGAATATCCCCATTCTTACAGATGGGCAAACTGAGGCTTAAAGAAAGCATTTGCTCAAGGTCATCCAGCTTATGCATGACAAGTCTCTCCGTGCCAAATTAGACAAAATTAGCTTGTTCTTTTTAACGGCTGCCGGTATTATGCGCAATGAATACTTCAAATTTTATTTAACCTGTTGCCTTAGTGAGGGACATTTAGGTTGTCCCCAAGCCTTGTCATACTACACATTGCTATAATGAATTTCTGTAGTATAGCAGTAGAAGTAGGCCAGAAGCAGGTATGTTTTATGTTAGGAGAGGTACGGCCCTCCAGTAAGGATGTATGAGAGTGCCCTTTTTGATACACCTTCCCAAACACTGGGCATTACCAGTCATTTTAATTTTTGGTTATCTGGTAGACGAAAATGGAATACATTAGTGGTTTTCCCTGGAGGTAAATGAAGGTAAAGGTACGTTGTCATTTGTTAGCTATTGATATTTATTTTATTTTTTATTTTTCGTAAGTGAGGAAGCAGGGAGGCAGAGAGACAGACTCCTGCATACATCCCGACTGGGATCTACCTGGCAATGTAGCGATGCTCTGCCCATTCGGGGCCATCGCTCCACTGCTTGGCAACCGAGCTGTTTTAGCGCCTGAGGCCAGGCCATGGAGCCATCCTCTGCGCTTGGGGCCAACTTGCTCCATGGAGTCATGGCTGAGGGAGGGGAAGAGATAGACAAAGAGAGAGAAAGGAGAGGGGAAGAAATGGAAAAGAATATGGTTGCTTCTCCTGTGTGCCCTGACCGGGAATTGAACCCGGGACATGCACACGCTGGGCCAACACTCTACCACTGGGCCAACCAGCCAGGGCAGTATGTTTTATGCAACTGTTCATATCCTTCCCATATGATTAGCACTAACCACATAGGAAAAATATTCCTTTTTGTGGATTGATATATTAATGATGAATCAATCTTACATATGTTTTACTGCTTTTAACCAACTTATTTATTTATTTATTTATTTATTGGTATTTTTCTGAAGCTGGAAACGGGGAGAGACAGTCAGACTCCCGCATGCGCCCGACCGGGATCCACCCAGCATGCCCACCAGGGGCGACGCTCTGCCCATCCTGGGCATCGCTATGTTGCGACCAGATAGCGCCTGAGGCAGAGGCCACAGAGCCATCCCCAGCGCCCGGGCCATCTTTGCTCCAATGGAGCCTTAGCTGTGGGAGGGGAAGAGAGAGACAGAGAGGAAGGAGAGGGGCAGGGGTGGAAAAGCAGATGGACGCCTCTCCTGTGTGCCCTAGCCGGGAATCAAACCCAGGACTTCTGCACGCCAGGCTGACGCTCTACCACTGAGCCAACCGGCCAGGGCCTTAACCAACTTCTTTGACATTTATCACATATAGAGATGATCCGATGTATTTTGGTATTTTATCCTATTGAGTGAATTACACTATGTTCCTAACACTGGACCATCCTAACTCTCCTAGGCCAAGCTTCAAATACCAGGGCGTGTTATTCTTTTGGTGTTTTACTGTATATGGTTTGCAAATACATTGCAAATGAGATGGTTCCATATTTTCTCCGCCAGGTTTCCATCTGGTTTGGGTAACAGGACTTACACTGGTCTGCAGAGTGAACCTGGATGCTTCCTGTCTTTCTCTGAGCTTTGGAGCATTCACAGTGTCAGAAACAATATCTATGCTGGTATTTAGGAGGGAGAGCAGGTCGGCTACTTTTCAAAAAGAATTAGATAGTTGGTTAGGATGGAAATGGAAGATGGCTAGACGGACAAATGAATAGATGGAAAAGTAATTTTCCTCTAGTTATTTCCTATCTATGTGTTCCTTGAGTCAATTGTAATAATTTATTATTGTTTAAATTTTCATGCCACTCAAAAGATAGCAGCATGGAAAATGCTTATGAACCTTTGGTCTTTCTTTCCCCAAATTAAGCTTGCTGGAGGTGTTCCTATTATATCAATGTTTTCAAAGAAATGGTTTTCAATTTTATTTATCAAATCTGTGAGGTGTTTTTTTTTAACCTTGTTTACTATCATTTTTGAATGTATAGTTACTACTTATGTTATTTCACTTTTTTGGGTTAACTTTGTCCTTTTTTCAAGTATGTATTTGAATACTTATTTTAGTTATTTTTGGCAAGTCTAATAATAAATGTCTTTAGGATGACAGTTTGAACTTTGAGAACTGCTCTAGCCATGGCTTAGGGGTTATATGAAGTGTTCTCATTTGCAATAGCTTTTAAATAGCCTGCTGTTCTAATTATGATTTTATCCTTTAACTCAGTTACAAAAACACTGCACATGAATGTTCACAGCATGCTTATCCAGAATAGGCAAAAGGCAGAAGCAACCCAAATATCCATCGATGAATGAACGAATACAAAAGTGGCATAATCATCATACGATGGAATATTATTGAGCCATAAAAAGGCTCAAGGACCGATTAATGTTGCAGCACGTATGAACTCTGGAAACAAAGTGAGTCAAAGAAGCCAGAGACAAAAGGACACGTAGCCTATGAAATGTCTAGAACGGGCAAAGACGTAAAGAAAGAATGGTGGTTAGCTGTCGCTAAGAGCAGCAGAGAGAGGTGAAGGAGAAGTGATCGCTAAAGGGTACATACAGGGTTCCTGTTGGAGGTGACAAAAATGTCCTGAAATTAGGTATTATTTATGGCAAAATTCTGTGAATCTACTAAAAACCATGAATTGGATGTACTTTAAAAGGGTTGAATTTTATGGCACATGAATTATATCTCCAACAATAGTTCTAAAGATAGTACAGTTGACCCTTGAACAACATGGGGGTCTTAGGCACTGACCACATGTAAGTTTCTGACTCCTCCAAAAGATAACAGCTTATAGGCTACTGTTAACCAGAAGCCTTACCAATAACATGAACAGTCGATTAATACATAGCCTTTATGTTTATTATGTACTATATTCTTATGATAAAGTAAGCTAGAGAAAAGAAAATGTTATTATAAAAGTCATAAGGAAGAGAAAGTACACTTAACCGTATTTATTGAAAAAAATCTGCGTGTAAGTGGATCCACACAGTTCAAACCCATGTTGGCCAAGGGTCGTATTTTACAATTTCTAGGTTGCTAGACTGTGGGAGAACAGTCCTTGTTGCTGACACCTGGTATCATTGTATCTTATTTGAAGAACCTGGAACCTGTGTGCTGTGTAAGTTTTGAAATGTAAAGAGATTTTCTCTGTGGCCTGGACCATGCTCAATTTTTGTGTCACACGAAAAGACTATGTGTTCTCTTTCTGTTGGATTTTAATACTTTCATTAAATCAAGCCTGTTAACTGAGTTACTGGCATTTTCTATATGCTTTCTTTGTGTGTGTATGTGTGTGACAGAGACAGAGAGTCAGAGAGAGGGACAGATAGGGGCAGACAGACAGAAAGGGAGAGAGATGAGAAGCATCAATTCTTTGTTACAGCATCTTAGTTGTTCACTGATTGCTTTCTCATATGTGCCTTGACCTACAGCAGATTGAATGACCCTTTGCTCAAGCCAGTGACCTTGGGCTCAAGCTGGTGAGCCTTGCTCAAACCAGATGAACCCGTGCTCAAGCTGGTGACCTCAGGGTCTTGAACCTGGGTCCTCTGCATCCCAGTCCGACGCTCTAGCCACTGCACCACTGCCTGATCAGGCTATATGCTTTCTTTTGTTTATTGATTCTCTAGGCACTTTCTGAGAAAAACTGTGTTACGTTTTTTAAAAACTACTGTTATATTTTAAATGAATATAAGTACTTCCTATCAACAAATGCCTCTAGTAAAAGTCTACAATTTTCTCCTGCAAACGGGCTTCTGATACTAATTCTTCCCGCCTCTTCTGCATACTCCTCTCTGTTTTCACTCTTAACCAATACATCTTCCCAACAAGCCCCCCCCCAACAACTGCTGAGAAAATGTCCCAGCTTCACCTGCAAACTCCCTACAAGGGCCAGTGCCACAAATAAGTGCTGTGAATGACACAGTCCATCAATATTTAAAGACTGCAAATAAGAACAATTAAAATCAACTAATAATAACTCAGAGTGAAACAAAAATCACAAGGAAAGAAATCACACCTCAAACTGATCTAGACGGGCATCAGAATTCCTACCATGGGACTTAGCGGTAGAAACTAAACTGTCGTGTGGTCTAGTGGAAAAGAAAGAAATACTCTTGTTTTGTTTAGAGGTTGATGCATTGAATTTTTGAAACTGCAGGTTCACGCCAAGGGCAGGCCTCATGTGATGTTTAAAGGGGGGGGAAATTAACCTTGTGCACACCTCCGATGTTCGAGATCATTAATGAAAAGCCAAAATTTGCTCTGATGTTTCTGCTTTCTGTCATTTTTGCATAGTTAACAGGATCATAATTTAAGTGAGTCACACATTGTAAATAACCTGGCTATGTCATTCTCTCCTCCTCGGTAATTAGACCACCTTTTGCTGCAAAGAATCCTATAAACCATTTAACCATGAGTGGTTGTAAACTGCTCGTATTAAAAATTGGGTGCTCCCACTCCTAAATTGAATATTACCAAGGAAACTGCAATGCCTTTTCATCTCGACTTCATTTTCATTTTATTTGAGTTTCTGGAATCAATTTGATAATTTGATAATTGAAATACATGCATAAAAATCTGCTATAAAAACTTCTGGGAGAAAGTAATCCCTCCTGACACTGTCACTTTCCATCAGTGTAAAGGAGACGTGAGTGTTGCCTACAGATTTGTAACTTACCCTCCCAGCCCTGGCCTGGGAGTGGCTTCTTCAGCCTCATTTGAGAACGAGAAAGCCATCTGGCGTATCAGGCACTGTGGGAGTATTCAACAAATGAACAAACAAACAAATAAACAAATACCATCATCTCCCCAGGGTCACAAGGCGAGAAAAGCAACATGTATTGTAGCTTTGTGTTATTTGAGATAACTTCTTAAGCTGTTCAGTCAAGATGTTAAAATGAAACCTGCAAAAATCATGTGAAGACTCCTGATCTTCGAATGAAAATGATCACAAAGAGAAGAAATCATTTTTCACCCCAAGGAAACAATGACAAGGACGGAGGCTGTTTTGTTTTTATTGTAGTAAAAATTACATAACATTAAGATGATCATCTTCAGCACTGTTAAGTATGCCGTGCAGCCGGGTGAGGTATACGAACACGGTTGTGCAGCGGAGCACCAGAACTTTTTCTTTCTGCAAAACTGAAGCCATTTTCACTAAACCCTAATTCCTCCTCTCTCCTCCCTGCAGTCCTTGGCTATCATCTTTCTGCTTTCTGAGTGTGTGATTTTTATTAATGTAAATACTTTGAATGAATGGAATCATATAAGCCGAGCTAGTGACCCCCTTGCTCAAGCCAGCAACCTTGGGCTTTAAAGCCAGCAACCATGGGGTCATGTCTAGGATCCCACGCTCCAGCCAGCGACCTTTCTGCTTCAAGCCAGCGACCATGGAGTCATGTCTAGGATCCCACGCTCAAGCCAGTGATCCCACGCTCAAGCTGGATGAGCCCACGCTCAAGCCGGCGACCTTGGGGTTTCGAACCTGGGACCTCAGGGTCCCAGGGTCGATGCTCTATCCACTGTACAGCTACTGGTCAGGCCTATTTGAGTTATTTTTAAAGGCAGACCACACACTCCAGAAGTACTTCTGATATCCGAACACATTCCTGAGAGAAATCAATGTACTACATATGGCTTTCAACTCTAGGTTCCTACATTAGATTCACGGATTTGAATAAGACCAATTACAGCTTGAAAGAAATGATCTTTTTCAGGGGCACATTCAGGAAATAATTGAAGAAATTTAATTTATCCTATTAGGTAGCAAAATAAAACAGTACATAAGACGGTATTTTCATATCTCCTTTCATGGGAAAAGAAAATATCTCAAAGGTCCAAAATACGCTGTGATCCCAATGACAGATTTCAAGAGATAGGAGTCTGAAATGAAATAGCTTTTTAAACTTTCATAACCCCACCCACTGAGTTTTATCCAAGGAGTGGGATGGCGGGAAGAGAACTGAAGTGGGCAGAGAAGACACGGCTGAACCCAGTTATCCCGGGGAAGAAGCCAGCGGCTTCGCAGGACCCTGCCATCCCACCCTGCCCACCCCAGCCCTCAACCACAGCAGGTCTGCATGGATCCTTTTCTAAAAAATCTGTTCAATAAAGCAAAAGAAAAAGGAAAACTACTAGTCTCTAGGCTCCTCCCAGAATTCAAAGTTAATGTCTTCCATTAGGGTAGGAATCAATGTAATTCTTTGTCTGTTTCTCTCAGACTTCGCCTATGTGCTTCCCCAAAATATACTTCCCTGCTCCACTTTGGAAAGGGAATGTGCCACAAACCAACTAGGATAAACAAAATCTTCAAATTCTATTTGCCACAGAGTATACGCTCCTACACACACTCATATACTCAACACACGGCGTTGATGCTCAATCCATCCTATTTATCTTAGATAAGATGCCTGTCCTATTTCCTATTTGCTCTGGTATAAAACCCAACAACACAAATATTTATAGAAGTTGAGGAAATACAGCCTCAAGAATCTATCCTTTTAAATCTGACGAATCCCAGTGGTCTTTTCTAACCACGAATACACCAGTGTTAAACTATGCGGCAATGCACTTATCAGCAAACGGGTCCCCGCCCTGTGCATAAAGAGAATGGGGTACCATCACTGCAGGAGGGCGCAAGGCAAACCCGCTGATCTGGAGGACCCCTGCTGGAGATTCGGCGACCCCTCCCCTCGTGCCCCGGCTGACAAGATCTCTATTTGCGGTCTGTTTGGGTATGTTCTGGCCACACTAAAGCTACTTGTAAATACTCCCACTGCTTCCCTTTAGGAAACCCAGGGCTTTGGTGTAAAACGTGATTCTCTCATGTTTGGGGCCATTAGGGCAAACGTGCTTCGGGGAGCCCACTTAAAAAGTTAACTCAGGAAGAGGTGCAGACTCTGGTAGACACAGTCTGCCTTTCTTCCTGCTGTCTGGCGAAGGAGCAACTGGCTGCTGGGGGGGGAGGGGAGGGAGATGCACGGGGGTGTGGGGGGTGCTGAGAAGGGCTGGAGCAGGCCAGGTTTACCTTGTGGCCTTGTCACCACCCTCCCTGAAACCGGGCGGCAGCAAGCGGTGCCCACCCTGCACGGGGAGTGAGAAGTCCCCAGTGAAGGCAGTGGGGATGTTCTACACCTCAGTCTAGATGGCGCTCACAAGGGCATACATGTAATTCGTAAAAACTAGTCTGGTACACTTAGGATTTGTGTATTTTATGTCAATAAGACATTGAAAAATTAAGTTTTAAAAGTTCCCAGCCTAGATTTTGTAAATAATGGCAGTGAATGACCCAATCTCTCCCCATTCCAGTCTCTCTCCCTTCCAATTCCCTTTATGCACCATTAACATAATAAAATGCCCCAAAGTCCAGATCTGGTGACATCACACCCCAGGTTAAAAATCACCGATGGCTCTCCACAGTTGATCACTGTCTACAAACCCCCCAGCCGACTCACACCCCTCCCCCGGGTCAGCCGTGCACACTGGCCCTGCACACTCAATGGTCGCCCGATTTCGTCCTGTGAAGACGTCCTAACCCACACACTGGCATAGGCTAGTCCTTCTGCCCTTCCACCACCCCCTCCAAAGTTCCTCCTCGGACTTACAGCCCTATCTGTCCATCCCTCCCTTCCCAGAGTCATCCACATGGATAATATAACAGTAACCGCAACAAAGAGTTGTCTACCAGGAGTTTGTTAACAATCGCTTAATACCATATATTTATCACACAGCATGTAAGCTCCACAAAGGCAGGTCCTTTGTTTTACTCACTGATGTGTCCATCCACTTGAAACAATGTCAGCAGGTAGTAGGCACACGATTACCGTTGATTTGATGATAAAAAGGTACATGAATGAGAGCTTGATTCCCACACACTGTGCTTTATGCAAATCGTTTCTATTCCTGAAATCGCTGTTACAATATGTGTCACAGAAGCCCCACAGTCTAAACTAGGGAACTAAAGTACAGAGATGTTCACCTGTCCAAGGCTTCGCAGCTTAGGATGGTTGGGATTCAACCTCCTTTTCCTTGGAAGTCTCAGAAAACAATGGACCACTGCCGTGGTGCTTACCTCCTGCCTGATGTTGCAGTAATGACATAGCCTGCCCCCCCCTCTGGTTTCCAGGCTTTGTAAGCAGCAAGTGTTCACCCATCCCAGTCACCCTGGAAGCATCCAGCTCAGAGTTACAAAGTCGGGACTCTATCAATATTTAGGGAGCCACGGAAGAGCAGATGCTAACGGGGCAGAGACAGTATGACTTAGAGTCTCTCAAAAAAAGAAATCCTGGAACATGCAATAAAGCAAAATGAGCACTAATTAGTACAAAGAGGCAAGTTAATGAGTGGAAGGAGGCCGTTCTCAGCAGGCGTACCTGACAGTGGAGAACAGCTCCGCGGTAGACGGGGCTCCCCGGAGTGAAAAAGTCTCTAACATATAAAAATTAACTACAAGGTGCAAAGGGCCACGATACATTAAAGGCAGCTTCATGTCTTGTGCTCTTTTGAAAAAAAATGAAAGACTTGTTTAGGCTGGACTGAGTGCATTAGCTGCATGGGAGCATGAAATTTCACAGAAGAATACATCATTCCAAACATTTCACTCCGTAAGAATCGTGTCTGCACATGTCACAAGAGCTGAACTGGCGGATTAAGTGAAAAGCAAACACAGCTTATGAAATAAGGAGGGTTCCCCAGCTTGAGCCTCAGATGGGGGCTCAGATTACCATCTGGCAATAACCCGGGTGGCTGAACACGACCCTACTCTGTCTTCCCCACCCTAAAAATTCCCAGCGCACACTCCTGTCCTCCTGAGTGAGCTCCTGAGACCCACGCCCCAGCCCGCAGCTCCTCAGCTCCACGGTGCAGTTAAGTCACTTTCACTGACACTTGGAAACACACCCATTTCTTACTTGAGGACAATTATACTCTCCTTTATGAATAAATACCTATAAAAATGTTTTATGCTTTCAAGGGATAAGATTTTGAGCTGCTATTCTAGAACATGCTAAAGTGTTAAGTCATTAAATCTGTTCTGGAACATCGGGGTGGGGGGGATCACACCCAAGGGGCTATTTTTCTCAATTTATCAACAATAGGAAGTAAAAGTAAAGCCCGTTCCTAGTCACCCTCATCACTGAGGTACTCTAAAGCCCAGCAATTACCATACATTAAATATTGTAGGAATGGGGGCATTTTACCAGTGACCCACGTCTTGGTAAAAAAAAAAAATCTGCTAATAAATAAATAAATGAATGAATTGGTAGTATAAGGAAGATTTCAACCTGATTATTGTCAAAGAACAACAAGGAAAAGTATTTTTTCATGGCTTGAACCTCCGTGTCTGTGTCTATGAGGTTTTTAGACATTTCACACTCTACCTTTAGACCTCAGTACAGGCTGAAGAGGGCCCCCCACAGATGAGTCTAAGGAATGCGAACAATGACAACAGCTAAAACTTACTAAGCATTCATTATTATGACAAGTATTATCAAAGCACTTGATATGCACCATCTCATTTAACTCCTCAACCACGCTCTGCGGTCAAACACCTCGCTGGGCCTGGTGATCCCACTATGAAAAGGTTTCTGACTCCTGGTTGGGATGGTTACCAGCTATTCAGGTTTTTGGTAACTTCTTGAGTCAGTTTTAGTAAGTTAGGTACTTGTCTGTTTGACCTAAGATTTAAAATGCACTGGCATTAAATTCACTCAAAATACTCTTTTATTACATTTCAATCTCTGCCCTAACTAGATAATACAGTGTCCCTTTACTAGTGATATTTACTTGTCACTTTTCTCTTTTGTTTTTCCTGATCAGTCTTGGGAGAAGACCGTCAACTTGATTAATCTTTTCAAAGAACCAACTTTTGGCTTCCTTGGTCCTAATTACTATGAAATGTTTAAAAGTTCCTCTCAATCCTTGCATTTATTGCTTCTCTCTGACTACTGAAGATGCTCTATCTGTCCTGGTGTTCTGCAGTTCCACTGTCTAGGTATGGAACTCTTTAAAAATTTTAATCTTATTTGGGATTTGCTAGGTTGGTATCTTTCATCATTTCTGGAAAATTCACTATTCTCTTTGTCTCTTAGCCTTTCTTGTATATTTTCCAACTTTTTCCCCCATAGTACTACGTTCTGAACACTTGATTCAATCTTATCTTCCAGTTTATTAATCCTCTCTTCAATTCTGTCTAATCGTCCATTCAACTGTCTTTTGAGCTTTTAATTTCAATGACTATACTTTTATCTATATAATTCATAGTTTCCTCTTTCTCAAATTTTCTTTGTCATTTTAATAGTCTTGCTCCTCAGACATTCTTTCAATATCATCTTCCATTTTTTGAACATAGAAAACATACGCTATACTCGAATGAATTCAGCATCTAAAGTCTTTGTAGATTGATCCTGCTGACTCTCTTTTATGACAATTTATTTTCTTGTGTCTCGAGATCTTTGAATGAGAGCTAACATATTTTAGAAACTCCCTGTGACGGGTCTTTACAATCAAATCGAGGTGAGTTTCTCCACAAAGAATCTGCATTTGCTTCTGCTAAGTGCTGGGACTACCAACCACAACGTAATGTCTGACTATCCAGCTAGTGTGAATTCTAGCTGCAAATCCACAGGCCACTTTCAGGTTACAAATATTCTGAGATTTACTTTTGTTCCTCCACATGGTTCTCAGTGTCAAGTTAGAAAATTTTCCATGGAGAAACCTCTATATTTTTTCCTCTTGGCATTACAAAAATAATGTAACTTAGGGGTTCCAGTTCCATGGTGAGAGGAGTCTTCACTAATCACACTGTCCCATTTGGGTGGGCCCAAAGGTTTTACCTTCTGTTGCCCTGGAGCAGGGGTCCCCAAACTACAGCCCGCGGGCCGCATACGGCCCTCTGAGGCCATTTATCTAGCTCCTGCCACACTTCTGGAAGGGGCACCTCTTTCATTGGTGGTCAGTGAGCACAGCATCACTCACCTATAGGACTACTTCCAGTGACGCGGGACACACGTGTCACGGCTCCAGAAGTGCGTCATATCACCTGTTACGGCTAGCAGTGACAAATATGGAACCGGACATTGACCATCTCATTAGCCAAAAGCAGGCCCATAGTTCCCATTGAAATACTGGTCAGTTTGTTGATTTAAATTCACTTGTTCTTTATTTTAAATATTGTATTTGTTTCCATTTTGTTTTTTTTTTACTTTAAAATAAGATATGTGCAGTGTGCATAGGAATTTGTTCATAGTTTTTTTTTTTATTGTCCAGCCCTCCAACAGTCTGAGGGACAGTGAACTGGCCCCCTGTGTAAAAAGTCTGGGGACCCCTGAAGAGCTTATAAAAACCTAAGGGCCAGTTTAAGGTGAGAGTCCGCCTGCAGAGCTCAGCTTGTCCCTGAGACTTCACTTGGTATCTAACATCTGAGCATTTCTTCCTACTTCTTCCTGTCCTGTCAGATCGATAGTGCACTGAAAACGATGCCATTCCGTCAGTCCTATGGGCAGTTATGGTATAGAGGAGCCCACAGTGGGAGCTCTGAAACTCAGCTGCCCAGGTTCAAAGTCCTGCACAGCACTTAGTAACTAGGCAGTCTTGGGAAGTTTGTGTGTTTTTGTTTTTGAGAGAGAGGGAGGGAGAAAGAGAGAAAGAGAATGAAACAAAGAAGTATTAACTTGTTGCTCTACTTTAGTTGAGCATCCATTGATGGCTTTTCATATGTGCCTTGACTGGGGATTAAACAGGTGACCTTGGGCTTGAGCCAGTGACCTCAGGTTTTGAAACAGCAACCTCTGTGCTCTATCCACTGCACCACCACCAGTTGGGCTAGGGAAGTTTTAAAACTCTGCCTCAGTAGTCCTACCGAGACGACGGGAATAAGAACAGTACCTCCCTCCTATGTGGGTTTTGTGAGGATTAAATGACTTAATACATGTTAAGCACTTAGAACATGCCTGGCCATTGCCAACGCTCAAAGTGTTCTCATCATTACTGTTAGATGTAGTGCTATAAGGAGACCTCACAGTGCTGACTCTCTGCTCCATAACACTGCTCCCTTGTATTGCCATTTTGTAACAT
This sequence comes from Saccopteryx bilineata, assembly GCF_036850765.1. NCBI lineage: Eukaryota > Metazoa > Chordata > Mammalia > Chiroptera > Emballonuridae > Saccopteryx > Saccopteryx bilineata. The sequence goes on from NC_089496.1 coordinate 45,402,373, forward strand.
CGAGCTCTGTCGAACGGAACTTCGCATTAACCTTTCTGCCAGTGCGCTCATTTTTCTGCAGCTCCTAGTTAAGAAATTATACAAAACACATAAATATATGCATAACAAAGAATGGCAGACACACTTCAGTGAACACTTCTATTTATCCACTCTTATAATTTAGGACCAAGAGGGAGCACAATGAAATTAAAAGGCATAAATTAAAAAAAGAAAAAAAACAAACCAAAGAGTAATTGTAATGATATCTAACGGAAGGAGCCAGCTGTTTTCACAGAGTACACAGGTGGGCAACTCCGTGGCGCGGTGGTGGGAGGACGGACCGCGGTTTGTTAAATATGTATGACGACCCCTTGCTCTTACAAGCCTGTGAGACATTACCTTGTGCTCTTATTAAGCCTGCAAGGAAGAGCATAAGAGTTTTCAGGCAGAGTGTCTATTCTCAGAGAGGTGAAAAGCCGTTCTTCTAAATAATGTAAAAAGACATGTAATGTGCGTGCCTTTAGTCGTTTAATAATCAGAAAGATGGTTTTTGTAAGCCAAGTACCTCTTGCTTTTAATAACTGCTGATGGTAAAAGTAAACTGTCAGCATCAACCTCATGAACTCCATTTTTAGTTGCGTGCTTAGTTCACGCTGCCAGCACGGATGGATTCTTCAGGTGCAAAACAGAGTGAGCCCTCGAAGGGAAATCAGCTCCTTTTGATTTGTTTCTCATTTTCCTCAACAACAAAACAGACCATCTATGGCTAAATTGGAATTTGGGGTAGTGCCAGTTATCAGTTCATGGTGGCTCAACTCCAAATTCCCTCTCCAAGCATTTCTTTACAGAGAGCCCAGTGTTACACTCTGTCAGTAGAGGGTGCCGTAGGGACATCGCAGTGGTTCCGGCACACTGTTTTTGCTGCTTCTTGGTCCCTAGGCATTGCATGCCTGTAAGAACAGGGGGTGATGCTCTGCTCCGGCTGGGAGTCTCAGTGATCAGACAGCACTCTCCTGGGCCCAGTCACCACCTCCCCACAGCCCTCCTACACAGACCCTGCATGCTGCAGGTCTTGCACCCGAAGTGGCACCCAATTTCCTTTGCCCACCAGCCTCAGTTTGCCGGTGCACAGAGGTTTGTTTCCTGCTAGCCCAGCAGCCGTGGGCCAGTGGTCACCCAGGCAACCTGGCAAATTTCCTGCCGCCCCAGTGTGCTGCAAGAAGAACCCCCTTCCAAGTGTGTCCTCCCTTAGGGATGCTTGTTCAGCTCTATGGGACCCTTTAGAGTTCTCCTTACATCTTTAGTTCTCTGTCTGAACTGAATAATTCTTTACTTTAAACTTCCCCAATTTGAATAACTGCGTTGTTTCTGTCTCCTGGCTTGACTCAGACTGACAGTGGTTGACACTCATTTCTGAGGTCACAGAGCTGTATGTATATATCCTCTGTCCCCTTCTTATAGTGCTCGCTCTGACCATTCAAAGACGGTCTTCTCAGTACATTACAGCTAAGATATTGGCCAACCATGCTTTTCACATGTTTTAAAAATCCTTGACTAATGCCAGGAAATACCTTCTAAGCTTATTTTATCTTTTCTTACATCGGATGAAAGAATTCCAAACTCAGTACCACAACTACACAAAAATTTAAAGTCAAATCCATTATTTCATCCTCTTTTCACACCCTGTCCTTTCTTCCTTTCACAGGGAGGGATGGATCCTTTGCCTTATTCTAAAGCCTTTTATTTTGACAGGGGTTTGAAAGTCCTAATGACCTGTGGGGTAACAACTTGCAACGAAGGTTGTATTTAAAAATATGGATTATTGTCCCTTTATCTGGCATTGTTTGTGGACCCAGTGTTAGATCCTAGACTAGATATGAATACTATGGCATAAAAGGATGAATGAGGCACTCTCCTTCACTGGAATACAGGTGGAAAAAAAAGAGGGAAAAAGAAGAAAGATCCAGTAACAAAAGATAAAAAGTTCCCTAAAAAGAATCACCCTTGTAATCACAGGTAAAACATCACTAACTGCCTCTTAGATATTATTACTAAATACCCATATATTTAGGGGAAAAGGATCAAATATCATCAAAACATGAAAATTAAAAAGTTTCATACTATAGCCATTTGGACTCGGGTTCTTAAATACTGAATTAAATTTAAAAAATAATACTAAAAATAATTAAAAATTAAAAATAATACTAAAATCAAGCTATCCACAACATAGCAGTTACTATACAAAAATAGAAAGAAAGAAAGAAAGAAAAAGCAGTCTGTTTCCTTTGCAACAGTTCCTTGTTCCTTGGTAATGCAATCAAGCAAGTATCTGGGACTACAGTTTTTTTAGGGCATCCAATTCACCAGCATGCAAATAACTTGACATTTTACAACTGTATTTTCAGTAACATCTGAGAGTCCCTGAGTAAACAGTTCCCATCCTATATGTGTCTCCCTGACATGTGAGGGGGCCTCAAGAAATGCCACCATCTGAAAAGTTATCGCCATGGAATTTCAAACGTAATGAGCTGCACCTCCCGTCCACGCAGAGGGAACCATCAGACTGCAAGAAGTGTTCTCTGCTTTCTCCCCCAAATAATTCTAAAAGGTCATTCCGTCTAACGGTGATAAGTAACTGCTAAGATTTTTTTTTTTAATTAGGAGTCTTGTAGATTATTATAATTTTTAAAAAAACAGAAATGACTGAGGCAGGCAAAATTTCTACACCTCAAGAGAAAGCAAAGATATGGGACGAACACCCCTCGATGACCAGAAAGTCACTTTGTTCCGTCTTTTCATGTTCACTTCATTTCCCACAAAAATATATTTCAACCCTCCACATTGGCTACTTGAACCAGCCAGCAGGAAACCAACATAAAATTTAAAAGAAGGAAATTATGTAAAGATATTATATAAGCAGAGGCCTTTTCAATTCTTACCCCACCCTCTCGTGAGCAGAAAGCACCATTTCTGGACATTGATTTTTAACTAGGAGAGAACCCCCGCTCCTCACCCCACGGAGCAAAAGAACTAGTTTTTAAAAGGCAAAACTAAAACAGTGCATTCCACAAAGTGGTTGCAAAAGAAATGCTGTAAATTTTCGAACTAACTTAATGACAGTTCAGAAAACAAACTGTCAACAGCCCTCCAGTAGTTAAACGGAGCTTCCCCATGCTTCACGTCCGCCCAACAAAATATCCTGAACGTGGGATAAGGCAGGAAGAGATGCTATCATCTCCCTCAGTCTTCCTGACAGATTATGAAATCCAAAACCAAATAAATTTCTTTTTTTTTTTTCTTTTTCTTTTTTTTTTTTTTTTTTTTCTGAAGCTGGAAACAGGGAGAGACAGTCAGACAGACTCCCGCATGCGCCCGACCGGGATCCACAAGGCACACCCACCAGGGGCGACGCTCTGCCCACCAGGGGCGATGCACTGCCCATCCTGGGCATCACCATGTTGCAACCAGAGCCACTCTAGCGCCTGGGGCAGAGGCCACAGAGCCATCCCCAACGCCCGGGCCATCTTGCTCCAATGGAGCCTCGGCTGCGGGAGGGGAAGAGAGAGACAGAGAGGGAAAGTGTGGCAGAGGGGTGGAGAAGCAAATGGGCGCTTCTCCTGTGTGCCCTGGCCGGGAATCGAACCCAGGTCCTCCGCACTCTAGGCCGATGCTCTACCGCTGAGCCAACTGGCCAGGGCTCTTTTTTTTTTCTCTTTAAACACTGCTGTGTTGCTGGCTTTATGAGCAGGTGGGATAAACACAGTGAGATTCTAGAGGCCCTCGCACATCACTTGCCTTTACAATTTTTTTATATTGATTTTAATTTATTGTGTTTATATAGATTCAAGTGTCCCACCGAATATATCTCCCTCCCCCCGCCCCCGTGTTCCCCTTGAAAACCCCTTTGACCCCTCCCCCTAATGTCCTCCCCCCTTCCCTCCAGGATTTGTTGTTCTGCTCTCTATAATGCTGTGTTATTTGTATATAATTTCACTAATCTCTTTCCCTTCTCTGATCCCGTCCTCTCATCCCCTTTCCCTCTGACTGCTGTCCCTCTGGCCCCTTTGATCCCACCTCTGCCTCTATTCGTACCTCAGTTCACATTGTTCACTGGATTCCTCATATGAGTGAGGTCACATGATATTTTTCTTTCTCTGCCTGGCTTATTTCACTTAGCGTGATAGTCTCCAAGTCCATCCACATTGTTGCAAAAGGTAAGATTTCCTTTTTCCTCATGGCCGCGTAGTACTCCATTGTGTATATGTACCACTGCTTTTTAATCCACTCATTCATTGATGGACATTTGGGCTGTTTCCAGATCTTGGCTATTGTAAGCAATGCTGCCATAAACTTGGGGGTGCATTTCTCCTTTTGAATCAGTGATTTGGTATTCTTAGGATATATTCCTAAAAGTGGGATAGATGGGTCAAAAGGCAGTTTGTTTTTTCATTTTTTGAGGAATCTTCATACTATTTTCCACAGTATCTTGACCAGCTCAATAGGATATCTGAAATCATGCTGCTAGAGATTCCTTCCACTGGGTTACCATATTTCCCCATGTATAAGACGCTCCCATGTATAAGACGTACCTTAATTTTGGGGAAAAAATGTATTACCTAAAGTTATTGAACTCAAGTTTTATTCATAATAAAATTCATACAACTCCTTATCACTGTCAAAACTGCCACCCATTAGCTTATCCTCATCTGTGTCTGATGACGAATCACTGTCTTCAACAATGAGTGCAAAATCAAGTGCGAAAAAGTGGGAAATGCAAGCAAGAAAAAACTACAACCACTGTATAAGACGCACCCAGTTTTTAGACCTCAAAATTTTTGAAAAAGGGTGTGTCTTATACATGGGCAAATACGGTATATATTTGTGGATTGGGGGGGGGGGGAGAAGGCCACATACTAAACCTGACAAGCTGGGGCAGGGTTGGGGGGCCCTGCATGGTGGCCTTACAAACTCAGAGACCTAACAATAACCAAATAGGAAGGTCTGGAATGAAAACTTTATAGATAAAAGCAGTTCATGGAAGGTGATCGTGTTCTAGGACAATATTTTTCCTTAACAAAGGTCAATCACCACTTCACTGAGCCTGTCTATGGTCTCTTCTGCATCTAAGATAACATACCTGATGACAGAGGTTTAGATTAGAATATGAAAGCACAGCCACCACCAACCCCCCCAGCTGAGCCCACAATCCCCTCCTTGTTATTATCATGGTAATTGTTAACTATCCTGCACCTGCCCTGCCCACTCGGTAGGTGTCTATTCCTTTTACTCCTTATCCAATCCAGATGTCTCTCCGCTTTGCTTTCTCCCGCCTTCCTAACCTCTCATCCACGATTTCTGTAGCCCCTTAGTCTTCCCCTTCGATTCTGATGTAGAATAAGTGGTGAGGCTGCCATTCTCCGGAGCATTTTCTGAACCCCTTGAGATTTTGCTCCCTGGCGATTTGGTGTCAGTTTGGCTCAAATAAACTCATAACAATTCTTAGCAGTTTGGACCTTTTTACGTTGGCATGGCATAGCTAAGGATCTGAAAGTTGGTAGGGCATTGATAGATCATTAGTCCAAACTCATTCAAGGAGCCTATCAGAATTACATTTAGGTTAAATTCTCTTAGGGGGTCAACAGGGTCTCCTTTACCTCCATAACCCCACAGCCTGGCCGACACCGGTAAGGCACAAAATGAACTGTAGTGTTGACCAAATGGCCAAACAAAAACCAGTCAGATGACTTCCTCCTCGGGGCTGAGCATCCTCTGGGAATAAGACTCCGGAGAGCTAGATTTTGAGTAAGAGGATGGACCCCAGGGGAACCAGCCCGGGGTCGCAGAGAAATCATTTGGAGTTCTTGACAAATGTAAGCAGAGCGAAAGCTGAGGTTCAGGACGTGGTGGATGAGTGGGGGAGTGGCCCAAGGGAGCGTTCTGGAAGGCGGAGTGAGGGAATGGAAGGAACACACTTTGTTTATTGCACCAGGTTTCACAGACCCTCCCCTGCCCACGAGCAGACTGTAAATGTCACCACCCTGTCCCAACATGTGTTGTTAAAGTCAGTCCAAGACGACTTAGACATTTTGCAACTATTTTGAAAAATTACCAAAGACATTTTAATTGTTAAAATCTTGTTAGCTAGGTTAAGCAAAATCACAACAGTTTAATGTGATAGCAAAGAAAAAAAAAGAAAAACTACCTCCTGGTCCTTTTTACCCCTTTCCTAGGAAATTGTAAGTTATATAGGTCCCATATTTGTCCTTCTTTTTAAATGGGGAAAAAAAGCAGAGAACATAAAACTACCACATATTTTTATTCTTGTGTTAACTATACTGCCTGGGGCTATTTCTTCCTTCCCTTCCTTTTCCAAGCAATGTACCTTTTAGATCTAACACAAAAGACAGAAAGGAAAAAAAAGAAAAGAAAAACTGCGCTCCATCAAACAAATTTTTACTTGTGACCATAATACTGGACCAGATGGATTGCAAACTTGCCAGGAACACAGCTAAACATTCACAGGAGAACTACGAATGTAAGCCTGGAACTCATGGACCTTGCTAGTTCTTCTATCTCTGATTTTGTTTTTATCCCTCCCAGAACCCGGGGCTAAGGAATGCTGAGGAAATAACCCCCGGGCAAAGTCAAGTCTTTTGCTTAGCACATTACCTAAGCGTTCACACCTCAGACGTACAGAATTCTAACCCAAATAATCACAGGAAGAGATCTCTACTCGGGCTACAAAATTTCGCCAAGAGGTATTTCAAAACCTGCTGAATACTTCTAAAAGCACGCTGAGAAGGTTCTGACAGGCCTGGGTCAGAGCCGGGAGCTGGAAAACATCAACCACAATGATGCAAAACATGAGGGACCAGAGCACTCCCCTGAAGAACGGGAAGATCTCGGCGCGGAACAGAGCCGCCCGTGCTCAGGGCTGTCACCGGCTGACAGCACAAACAACACTCTCCAGAGGGTGGCTGCTCTTGCTGACTCTGCTCTTGTTGTTTTAATACTCTAATTGGGAAAATCCATTTTATGACCCGAAGAGATGAATGGCCTTTTTAAGAAAGGCTGTCCAAAAACACCCTACAAAATCCATCCAAAGATGGCCTCCACTCACCCAGAGCCAAGGGAAGCAGCAAGTGCCTGCCGATTCTCGGCCCAGGGCCGGCCTGTTCTAGACCCACGCTCCCACCAGTTCACTCCTCTGCCCCTGCCCACCCTTGGACCTGAGGGTCTCTGCCCCACTGCTGTCACCCATCCTCGCTGTGAAACCCCCTGGGTAAAAGCCAGAGAAGACAAACGCTGGAGTCTGTGCCCACTTCGGGAAGCTGAGAGGGCTTTCTCACTGCTGGGGCCCACAGCAGATGGAGGAGGCTCACTGGGGGCTGCCCACACCGGGCCAGGCGTGAGGTGCCCCCGGAACGCTTTGCAGGACAGGTGATGGAGAATGGGTTGGGCAAAACGTCTTTTGTTTTTCACCCAGTCTAACAAAATGAGAAAAATAAAATAAGGGGGAAGATGGCCTTTGTCCACTTAGAAAAATACGAGGCGCTTGCCGGTCAGCTCAGCGGTAGAGTGTCGACCTGGCCTATAGAAGTCCCAGGTTTGATTCCCAGTCAGGGCACACAGAAGTGACCATCTGCTTCGCCACCCCTCCCCCTCGTCCTCTCTCTCTCTTCCCCTCCCCTCCTGCAGCCATGGCTCGATTGGTTCAACCAACATGGCTCCAAGCACTGAGGATGGCTCCATGGCCTCTCCTCGGGCGCTGAATGAGCTTAGATGCTGAGCGCCAGAGCAGCGGCCCCAGATGGGCAGAGCACAGCCCTGTAGGAGGCGTGACGGGTGGGTTCCGGTTGGGGCGCACGCCGGAGTCTGTCTCTCTGCCTCTTTGCCTCCCCACCTCTCACTTAATAATAATAATATAATAATAAACAACAACAACATCATAATGAATTGGAACCAGGTCGGGGAAAATCAGTTTGAATTAGTAAAATCTCTGTCAGAAAAGGTTAGATGGGAATCTCTACGAATCTCTCAACTGAACAAATGGGTTAAGAGACATTGGTCACCTACGGGTCAGTGCTTCGACCTCTGTCTCTCAGCTTACTGCCATCTCCCTGCCTCATTCTGCTTCTCCTGAGCTTTTATTTACTGTGCTTGATTTTTTAAAATTTATTAGAGAGAGGAAGGGGGAGAGAGAGAGAAACACTGGCTTGTTGCTCCACTTACTTATGCATTCATTGGTTGATTCTTGTATATGCCCAGATGGGGGATCGAACCCACAACCTTGGTGTATCTGAATAATGTTCTAACCAGTCAATCAGTAAACACCTAGAAGCTTCTAATGCATGCAAAACCTATTGGTTCCTTTAAGTTAACTATTCCCCTTGTAATATTATATACGACTCATCTAATTAATAATAAACCTTTACTCAATTGCATAAATGCAGATTTCCCCAAAGACCTGGCCAATGAACCCGGTGCCCAATTGGCTCAACTGCCATTAACGAGATTTAGCTCTACTAATAAATTAAATTTTTAACCAGGGCCACATGAAAGTCCCGTGAGCAGGATAAGTACAGAAAATGCAGAGGTTAAAATTTCAAGTTTCCTCCCTATGTGCATAACACAGAACAGAGAAATAACAGGCCTAGGAAATGTCACTTAGAAGAGAGGGAGAGAGAAGAAAAAGGAGGGGGAGAGAAAAAAAAAACATGAGTCATTGGTAAACAATCTGTTGACAACTCTGTCTGAAAGCATGCACAGTGTTTTGGGGGGATTAGCGGTCCTTTCCCATGGAGCTACAGAGGGGCTGGCGGCCGCGGCAGAGACAGATGGCCCGGGCCAGTCACTGACTCATCCCTGCGTCAGCTTTCAGAGCGCTGCCTGCTGTTATGGCAACAGGACAGGAATGAATGTCACACCAAGTGTGGCCGAGGTCTCTGCTAGGAAAATCCCATGGGGTGGAGCCCGTTTCGGCCGTGCTGTCGGGGTTCTGGGGGTCGGGCGCTCAGTCCAGTCGCCCTGGAGAGCAGGGGGGACTTACGTGTCATCCAACCTGCTCACGGTATGAGGCGGAAAGACGGGGCCCAGAGCCCCGCGGCTGACCACTGTCACTGTTCGTGGCAGAGAGGGAGCCGAGCTGGGAGACTGGAGCCCCCGGCTCAGGGTCCTTCTCTCATTACCTCCTGCGGAATCTTTCCAGTTTTGGTGAAAAGTTAAATTTCTCCCCGCTCGGTTGTTTCCCCAGAGTGATTCAGGCTTCATGACTATATTATTATTTTTCTTAATCGGAGGATCTGAGTACGGCACATAAACCAGATAGATATTTGTGCCGGGTGGATCTTTCCCTTGTTTGAAGGCGACAGGAAGAACGGCAGACCCTACAGGTCCAGTGCGTCAAGGGTGGTCTTCAGGACACGCCCTCGCCCCCCAGGCGCCAGCCTGTGAACCAGTGTTAGAACACCGAGGAAAGCTGGCTGATGTGCTGAGTAAGTCTGAGCTACGCATGGGTCCGATGTGCTTCCGAGGGGCCCCGTTTCCTGGCTCTGTCACCTTCTAGGCACCGGAAAAGCTTCTTTCCACAATCAGACTGGAGTCACAGAAGAACTCCATGTGTCTTGGTGACTCTTATGGGACCTGGGTTTATGGGGACTGTTAACGACACAGATCCACCCACCTTGCCGACGACCCAACAACCTTTGCTGACGCCACCACGGAAGGGGTCGACGTCCTGGGCCTGCGGATCACATCTAAACTCAAACCAGTCAGGGAGCCGAAGCTCCATGCTCTTGCGAGTAATTTCCACTGTAACCCCCTGGGTCTTTTCCCAGTCGTGGCTTCCAGCTTCCGTACAAACTGCACCGACAGGGGGAATGAATGCAGCTCAGCCCAACCGGCTCACGGACAACCACATGCCGGGGCCCTTGGCACCAGATCTGGGCGCTTTCCTCTCCTGGAGGCGCTGGGGTCACGTGTGAGCCTCCGTTCACAGCCCGCAAAGAACCTCAGCTCCTCCGAGTGTCAACAAACTCACTCTGGTCCCCAAAGAGGTCTCTGCCGCCCAGTCCATCCGGCCGTGAACATCTGCCCACCTCATCTTGAGGCCTGCAGGCCTGGAACAAAGCTAGACCCAGGGCTTATCCCCCATGGACACCCCAGTGCCGCCTTCCCCGGACACCCTCCGCTCTCCGCTCGCTGCTGAGCGCGCTTTGGAAACGTCTCTTCAGATGTGGATGAGTCCTGGGGATCGTCACTCTCCAACACCTGGGACCTCTTCTTCCTTTACGTTCAAGCCACTAAGACTGCAGCCTGCTATCCGCTGAGCAATCTCGACGCACTGCGTCGGGGGGCAAGGTTTCTTTAAGACTTTAGGTATCTCTCCGAAAGACGGAGGACAGGCACCACACACCGCGGGGAAAGCCACCGGTCCGTTGCCATGCCTGAAAAGCCAAACACTTGGAAACAAGAAGTTGAAACCATACACGCGGACACATTTTTCCTCTCCTCTGCTTCCATGCCCACATGGAAAAAAGAAAAAAAAAAAGAAGAAAAAGAAGAAGAAGAAAAACCATAGATATTTGCAAAGGTTTTATGAAATATGAGCTTTGGCTAAGCAAATGTTTTTGAAACTATCTGAACCATCCAAATCGAACAGATGTTTTTGTAAAACTTTCCACCATCCGGGCGCTGCCATCACCCTGCGTGATTCTGCCTGACGTCCGGCCCGCGGGCAGGCTGTCAGTGTGGTGGTGGATCTGGAGAAAGTTCCCCAAATCAGCAAGCCCTTCGTAGACTTTTTTAGAACAAGCACTGTTTTCCCCTACCCCATTTTCTCCCCCTACCTGCTAAGAGGAGGCGCTGGCATCTGAACAGCCATGGAGAGCCAGGAGCAGAGCGTGAAGCCAGTGGGAAGATACCATATTCTCTTCACAGCATTCATCAACAAAGCCTAAAATTCCACCAGTACAGGGCTTATTTCTTATGACGACCCGGAGCATGAAGGTCATCCAACATCCCCTATTAAAACGTGAGATCCTTGAGGGCACAGGCTTGTGTTTCCATTCATCTTTGTGCGCCCAGCACTAGCACACTGCACACGCGGAGCAGACACTCAATAAATCTGATTGACAGGACGTAAAGCCACGAATCTGTGTGGGAACAGGGCCATGGCCAGCAGGCATCTGAACCAGAATGGGTTGCCACAAAGAAAGCAAGATAAACAGGCTGTTCCTATATGGTGAATGCAGCTGCTTAATATGGAATCAGGTTGGTTCCCCCCCCCCCCCCCCCCAGCAAGCGCCAGCCTCCCTGGAAGTACTGAAATACCTTATATCATTCATCCCAATACAGCAGGGGTCCCCAAACTATGGCCCGCGGGCCGCATGCGGCCCCCTGAGGCCATTTATCCGGCCCCCGCCGCACTTCTGGAAGGGGCACCTCTTTCATTGGTGGTCAGTGAGAGGAGCATAGTTCCCATTGAAATACTGGTCAGTTTGTTGATTTAAATTTACTTGTTCTTTATTTTAAATATTGTATTTATTTCAGTTTTGTCTTTTTACTTTAAAATAAGATATGTGCAGTGTGCATAGGGATTTTTTCATAGTTTTTTTTATAGTCCGGCCCTCCAATGGCATGAGGCACAGTGAACTGGCCCCCTGTGAAAAAAGTTTGGGGACCCCTGCAATACAGTGTGACACAGAAGGTTCCAACCTCGATGGCACCCAAACAGACTCTGAAGAGTGTTACAAGTTACAGGGAAGGCGCTGGAATGTTCTAAGAATTCAGATCTCAGCACATTCCTTTTTGGCTTTTTACCCACCAGGACCAAGGTATAATGATAACACACCTTTAGCTGATAAACCTCTGTCAACCTCAATACCGGAAAGAGTCTACAATTGACTTGTGAAGTTCAGATCCTTCTGAAAGCACTGCCTCCACTGTCCCTCAAACAAATAAATCTTTAATCCTCCTTCCCAAGCAAACTTTTTACAATGAAACTTCCACTTCTTTTCTTTCTCCAAGGACCATCTGGAAGGGTCTGGCTTCTTCAATAAATAGACGAATACACAAATGTTAATACTTTCCATAAAAAGTATATTTTTAACCCAACTCCTAACCTGCCAAGATTTCTCCCGAAGCATTCGCTTGCCATTTGCCACCCACACGCAGCCCCACTGAGGGACCTTCCATCCAGTGACAACACTTCCAGCTGATTAAAGGGTTTGGAGGTGATGACAAAAATATGCTTGGTTTACAAAAACAGGCAACATGGAAGGGCACATCTGCGATCAGGGGGAAAAAAAAAAAAGCACAAATTTGTGGAGGAAGCTGCTTTCAATTTGCATTAGGACTGCCTGGGTTCAGAGGGAGGGAGAGAGTGGCTGTTCCAGTAACATCTTCTCGGTATTTCTTATTCTAACAACATGGAACAAAACTACTAACAATGAAAGCACAAGAGCTGGCTTGAGAGCCTTTTTTTTTTTTTTTTTTTTTTCCCGGAAGACAGAAAACGCTCAAGAACTCAAGGATCTTGCACGTAGTTAACAGGACAGTCTGAAGTCTATGCGAACACAGTACCTGCCTTAAACATGCCTTCCGTTCGAAAATCAGCCGAAACGAAAAGCTTCCCAGCAGACGCACGGAGGGAATTCATATTGCCACCACCGGACCCCACTCTAAATACGGTGGATACGCGTCCAACACAGTTTGCACCTTAACCCTGCATCTGTTAGAACTGCCCCGGAGCGCTATCCCAGCTCTTTCATTCCAGCCAGAAAGTGTGATAATGTTGTCAACCCAGGGTGTAAAACTGACTTGAAACAAGGTGCTATAATCAACTTCCCCCAGACCAACTGAACTGTATGCGCACTAGTGTGTAATAAATAATTAATGCAATTAAAGAAGTGGCATGAGCCCACTCTAGAATTTAATCTGTTCAAGCTGAAGAATAAAGTTCATTTACAATAATTGCTACCATATTTACTTATAGATAGGCCTCTCTGCAACTCTGTGCTCACACAGCAGAAAATGACCTTGCCAGCCAGGTCTTTCATGTACAATACATTGGCATTGCTTCACCTTGGACGTGACCATGCCCAGGCATCCAAATTCTCATTTATTTTTTTAAAACTTTAAAAAAATAAAAAGCCTAGAAGCAACTGCAGAAATTAGAATTATAGAAAACATTAAGAAGAAAATACTGACCACTGGTAATTCAGCTCCCTTCCACCACTGAAAACACCTCTGGTTAACAATGCAGAAGTAAAGAGAACACTTGACAGAGGGTGTTCCCCAAAGTTGGGATGGGGTTACTTAAGGGATCAGGCAGGAGCTTCCTTTCACTGTACCGCTGAAATGCTTTATCGTGCGCATATTCCTGACAGCTTTAACTTGGATGAAATTAAAGAGCTAGTGTGTGTACACATGTACATCCATTCCAGATTTTTCTCTGGGGCCATATTCTTCTATCTTTTGTTTTTATTTGGTTGTATTCCATACATCTTTCCTCTGTTGCTATCTTTTTTAAATCATGTGCTTCTGTGGTGGTCTTTTCAATGGTGGTTACCATTACGTAATGAAAAGGGTTCCTACCCTGTTCATTGGAGTGCACTATCTTGTGAGGACTTTTGCACTCCATTGTCCTTTGCTACTGTTAATCTACATCCTCTCCCCCCCCCCTTTCTTTTTGTTGTTGTCACAGTTTAAATTTGGTTTTACTGTGTTCTTCTTGGAGCTTTTTTTACTTGTGGCCAAGGACAGATTTTTCTATTTCTGGTTGAAGATCTTGTTGAGTTTTGGGGGAGATTTATCGGTATCGCTTCCTACTGCACCATTACTCTGAGGTTTTTTATTTCTAATATGGCATATTCTTTAAAAAGTGAAAATTGTGCCTACGTTGTGCGAATAACAGAAAAACATTATATTTAGCAAGAAGTAGAAAGATACCCTCTCACAGTGTTTCCCGCCCCTCCCCAATGGGGGGACAGGGGTTGGGGACGGCGAGAGTGGGGGACTCCAGGGACACTCCTGTCCAAAGATCCCCGACTTTCACTCCAGCACTGTGCGGACGTGTGGGGGAGGGGTGGGATGTGTACCCTCATCCTTCTTTCAGACAAAATACAACACTGTTAACTAGATTTCACTCATTAGGGTTGAAGAGGACCTGCTGAATCCCCTAAGTTTGTAAACAAGCCACCAATACCTAGAGAGGTTATGTTTGCAGAGCTAGTCAAGTGACAGCCTGTCTGGACACCATCACCGGCCCCACAACGCCCCTCCCAGCCCAGGCTGTTACTTGAAGGCTCTTTCCTATCTGCAGTTTCACTTCTGAGATGGAGGGTCAGCCCTCAGCTCCGCCCTGCAGCGTGGGGACCTCAGAGAGCATCCCCAAGTCATGACCACGTTCCTCGTCACTGCCCACCTGACTCTTTGGACCTGAAGCTTTGCATTTCACTCTATTTTCATTTTAAATCCAAAGCAGGTTGTTGCGTTGAGTCTCGTAATGGTTTGGCTGGCAGGCTTGCTTCCCTCCTCCCCTGTGGATAATTTCACCAGGTGTACTTGACACAGTGGGGGGTGCCCCATTTTGAGGAATACGGAACCCTCACACTTCATCATGTTGACTCGCATTTATGTCCCTGACTTCACATCTGCACCGTTCTCCCGGTCCACGCCCAGGAGGGACAAGCACTCTGCGGTGGCCGATTTCAAAGGAACTAACCTCCCACACACCGAAGGCCCTGGGTTTGTGAGTTCTTTTCTGCAGCGAAGGGAGAGAAGGTGCCAAGACAACCTGGCGATTACATGGTCAAAGCGGCTGATGAGAAGCAAACCTAAGAAAATGAGATCATCATGACTGGAAAGTAATTGTATATGAAAAAGGAGCCAAATGCCAAGTGAACTCAATCACTTAAGTTGAAATAGAGGCTCAAAAAAATTTTTTTTTCAGTTAAAAAATCAGAGGTGAGGCTTCCCCTCCTCATAACCCATTGAATTCTATCACTTTCTTATGCTTTATAAAGATATAGATTAAGTCACAGTATTATATATACAAGAGTCACTGCAAAATGTCAAAGTGTTCCTCAGATTTACGTCACCCATGCAGCGCTACTTTTTCAGGCTTCTGGGAGGGCATATCTACCTTAGCTAAATACATCACTCTGCCCAGATGAGTGAATAAGTCAGTGTCACCAAGTCAGAAGGGACACTAACTGTTAGTTCAGGTCACTGAATGAGGCTCACTTGTGGCAAACTTTAATTGTTTTCATGTGTGTGTGTGTGTGTGTATATGTGGTAGGATACACATAAAATAGATATAAAATTTGCCATCTTAACCATTTTAAGCGTACATTTCAGTGGTGTTAAATACATTCATAATTCTGTGCAACCACCACCAGCCAGCTCCAGAATTCTTGTGTCTTAGACACTGAACCATAGCTAGTACACAGGAGTTCCCTGTGCCCCCGCCCCCGCCAACCACCAGTCCGCTTTCTGTCTCTGAGTGACAGGTTCTTTCACAGGGATCATGACAAAGTCTGAGTTGTGGAACAAAGCTGAAACCCGAAATGCGACTTTAATATTGTGCATAACACCGGAAAAGGCCACTAAGAAAGCAGTGCCCCTATGAAGCAGAAATTTCAGCTAAAGAAGACCTGAGAAACAAAGGAAGTGTATAGGACTTAAAAAAAGAGAAATAGAAATATGTATTTGTTGCATACACACAACATATATAGAAATGCAGGGGTGGTAAGAGTAAGAGAGAGATTTCTGGCCTATGGAACAAGATTCATACTTTATAGAATAAAAAAGATGCACGGCTTATTGAATAATACATATGTTAGAAGAAATGAATCATCTGGATAAGCAATTAGCTTAAGGTCAGCAGTTAGGAGTTTATAAAAGAATACTTTCATAGTTACTCTGATGTTTATATTTTGCATATTATTTCTTATTAACGAGGGCACCCTCCACCTTGCCCCCGCCGTATGAAATTATTTATTTCTCAATTGAAATGGAATTGACATTATTACACACGGCCTCATTTTAGGACAAAAGCTTCTACTCTCTGGAGACGTCCTATGAATCCCACGGGTCCAGAGTGAGACTTTTTAATGACCGGTCCACGTGTTTATAAGAAACATCAGCCACGAACAACAATAACAACCACTCCCGAGTTATATCCTCATTCTCTGGAAAGAAATCAAGGCTAAAAAGAATAACATGACCCTGGAAATAAAAATCTGCTTTTAAAGAACTCTCCTCAGAAACCAAGCAGGGGCCGGAGGGCAGGGGCGAGGGGTAGCTAAGGACATCGCCTTGGGCGTTGGGCTGGGCTGGGTTCAAATCCAAATCCTGCCACCCCACCTCATATGTGCGACCTGGCGAATCACGGATCTCTCTGAACCCGTGAGTCCTCACAGGCAGAGCGGGCATCTGCGGAGTTCAGCTGTGGGGAGGGGATCGGAAACGAGGGACACAAAGCCTTCTGGTGGTGACGCTCCTCAGGACGCTAACCCAGTATCTCCAGGAACAGGGGGAGTGGCCTCCCCTCACTCCTGCTTCACAGAAGCTCATCTGCTCCCTTCCAATGAGCTGCTGGCTTGAGAGTGAGTGGACCTACCCCAAGAAGATACAAATTATTGGTTAAATAAATGAGAAAATAATTCAAAAACACACGTATAAAAAGTCAAAAATTTAACCTACCCCCATCCCTACTTTTCCCTCTTCAGCATTAACGATTCTGTGTGCATTTTCCCAAACCTTTCCCAGGCACCTATAAATGTTTATTGTAGGTGGTTGGTCCACCCCCCCCCCCAAAAAAAAAACACCTCAGAATCACACTGTACATACGGTCCTGTAAATGACTGGCTTCACTCAACAATATATAATACACAATATTCTTTTTAATAGTTTCCTACATGAATGTTTCATTTAAGCACTCCCCATATTAACAGATAAGATACTTAGGTGAATGAATTTTTTTTTTTTTTGCTATTATAAAAAAGGTGAGCTAAGTGGTCTTGCTAAATACTTGATTGGTTTGAAACTCACTGGACACTGGCTATCTCGATCAGAGTGACATCAGATCATAAATAAGGCCACAACGACACAACAGGAGGGAGGACAGAACCTCCATGGGCATTCGGAAGATTTTTCTTTTTTCTCTCTGACTCAAAATGAGTGCGTGGTCCGGGAACGCCTTCTCCCCATTCTCAGTGCAGAGACAAAGCTCAACAAACAGTACACGTTTAGGATTCTAGGCTTGGTTTAACTCAAAATGGCCTTGATTGGATGGGGTCCCTCCGCTGTATTAAAACTGCTCTAATTGCATTCTTCAAGCCAGCTGAAAGCTGGCTGCTTCCGCTCCCCGCTCATTATCAGAGCACTTCAAGGGGCTCTATTATGAGCAGAGCACCTGGTCCAAATTTATTTCAACGGCCCAGGGCAAAATGGGAAGGTGCTTAATGTTCAACCACAATGGTGACATTTTTATGAGACATCCAAGGTTCAGAAACAAATAAATGAAAGGTTTGAAAGGAGCACGAACAGAAACTGTGACAATAAAAATTCAACATTAATATATCAATTTTAAACTATATACCACCCATACACTTGGGGTAAGGCCAAAGGTTCAATGCAGGCTAAACAGAAAGAAAAAAAGGGGGAGGGGGTGAAGCCAATATCCAACTCTTCCCATGACAGCCTTCGCTAAAAAAAAAAAAAAAAAAAAAAAAAAAAGATCAAATGTTTAATTTAAGGACATCAGAACGAGATGGTGGAGTCTGAACCCTGGTGGGGAATACAACTGTTTTATCCATCCGCACCAGTGTGGGGATGCAAGAGAACTTGGCCACAGTTTGGAATGCATTCTGCTCAGGCGTTTTCTCTGGTATGCTTACCTTACTGCTGATTTTCTCCTCCCTGTTAGAATGCCCCTTGTGGAAATGAATAAGGTAAGGATTCCCTACACACAGATGTTTCCATAAGGAAACATTGTGCAAATATGTATTTAGAGCTTTTTAATAAAGGTATAATAGGAAAATTTCCCAGGTAGATCATGGTGAGTCCAAAGTAAACACTGTATCCCATTGCGTAAATCCACTGCATAAATCCATATCTAGGGACTTCTTGTCAAGAGGGATTTTGCTCTCTGCAGCTGAGCATTTGCAGAGGACTTAGTATGCAGACGACAACCCATTTTAGAGCCCCCAAACCCAGCTGCAGAGCATTAGGGAGCTCTACCCTCCACTAAGGCTCTGTTTAAAGAAACATTTAAAATAAATATTTGTATTCTTTTACTAAACACAACAACGACACTCACATTGGAATCTAAGAAAATGATGAATTAAAAATTGTAACACTGGCACTTTACAATGGGAATGCTGACTAAACTGGAACTATGCGGATTCACTAAATGTTTAGTCTCATAAGAGAAAAAGAGGAGGATAATTAATCAACTACACTAGGAAAGTTTTTTCCAGCTATTAGTTGCTTTTCATATTGTAATTTTATCTTTCTCAAGCATTTTCCTTATTAAGCCGACTATACAATTAATTGGCCAGACAATAAAGGCTTTAATTATTTTACTGATTTAAAAAGGCAATTAGGCAGCACCTATTTTTCACATATTGATTTTTACCAACTCTGGTTTCTAATCTGAATTCATGAATCATTGGGCAACTGGTAAACCACAGGCTGCTATTTGAACCTTTTTATTTTCATTTTCCAACAAACGAATAAAGGCACTTAAAATTAATTATCTTATAGAATCACCCTAATTATCAAGTGATAATAATAATAATAATAATAATAATAATGTGGCAGAATCCCTTTAGAACAAATTCTGTATATAAGACACCCAGCCAAGTGCCCACTTCCGGAACTGTCTGCAGTCCCTCCACATGCCCAGTCTTGGACTTTGGGGATGTGATCTGGGGTTTCAGTCATGGGGTGTTTTCTTTAGTTCTGACTTAGCTTTGCGTTAGCCTTTCCTGTGCCTGGCTGTCTTCTTCGAAACTGCTTACAGGGGCAAAGCTCTGGGGTGCACGAGGCATTTCCCAGTTCACCAGGCCCAGGATCCTTCTTCTTTGACTTCTCTTGTTACTTTCCCCTCCTCCTACCTGTCTAAAACCCACGCTATGATTATGATATAGATCAAAACCACTGAGGCTGCGGTGACAGATGTCCCTGGTGCTCCTCAGGAGGCAGATGGTCCTGGCCTCTCCCACCTCTCCAGAACGGGACACCCAGGGAGCTGGAACGCTTGCACAAGACGCTGTGTCAGGTGAAGAATCTGAGAAGCATTGCCATAGAACAGATGGCGTTCTCGCTGTTGTACAGCCTCCCGGCTCCACTTTAGCAGGTCACTGGGAGGATGACGGGGCGCTGCTTACGGGCAGAGTGGTGAGGTGGAAAGAGGCCTCGATTCAGGTAAGATGTGGCTGGATTCAAGCACCGGATGGCATTGAGCAGTTCTACAACTGAGCCCAAGTCATCTTTAAGTCTTCCCAGCTTTGGTTTCCCCATTTCTAACGGGAGAATAACTATGCCCACCTCACCTGGCACAGAGAACTGCTGAGACCCTCACAACCGCATATGTAAATTGTGTGTAGAACGCTTGGTCAATTGAAAACTAGTGTTACAAACGTGATTTCTGCAGAAGCCATTTCCTTCATTCAATCACCTGGGCTGCCCTCTTGTGGTGAACAAGATTCAATGCTACTTAAAGACAAAGTTACTTTGTGAATCGAGTACTATAGTAATCCCAGATTATATTTACGAGTCTAATTTTTGATTGTTAGTGGAGAGAGGGACATTTGACATGGAATATACAAAGGGCTTTTTTTTTTTAAAACTTTGATGCCATAGCAGAGCCTGAATTTCAGTGACAGAGAACAAAGAGGACGTTTAAGGAAAGAATCCTAAATTTGTGAGCAGTGAATCCAGATGCTATATTCCTACCCATTGTTTTGAATCACTAGACAATGACAAAAAAAATTTTTTTTTGGGGGGGGGGGAGTGAAACATACCGGACAAAAAGAGAGCTTGTCTCAGGAGATCAGCTGAGTACTGGTGAGAAGTCGCACCCTCCCTGAACACAGACATTCAAGCCAGCGGAATTATTCACGAATTGTAGGGACAAAAAGCCATCCAAGAATTTGCTTGGATGCTAGAATAACAGACTTTCAGAACCATGACATTCTACTCCTATTCCTTACACGGTTGACTCTCCAACAACACGTGTTTGACCTGTGCAGGTCACTTATACACACACGACTGTTTTCAGTAAATGCAACTGGCCCTTCATATCCACGGGTTTGGGGCTTCTGATTCAACCACCCGTGATAGCAAACAGTGTTTCTGCATTCCCAGCCATGGTTTCCTAACTGTGGATTCCCAGCTGAGGGGTGGAAATGCTATTTTGATCCATGTTTGATTAAATTTGTGGGCGCAAAGGGCCGGCTATAGTTAAGTTTGGGAGGAGTCAGAGTTATACACATGTCTGCCTGCGTGGCGGTCAGAGCCCTCCTCCCCTCCACGCCCCACGTTAATCAAAACCTCACTGCAGTTACGAAATGGTCAGTCCAGACAATTGAGAAGCCTTGCCCACCTTGGACTGGGCCTCCTGAAATCCCACCACACCAGGCTTCCATTTTTATCACGTCTTAACTCCCAGCCCAAAACACATCCTCATTCCTATTTTTCGGTGACACTGGTATACGGAAATGAAAAATACGTTCAAACATACTGAAACACTGAGACGTGGGGAGCAAAACTGAACATCATCATTATCCTTTAAAATAATTCATTTTGAGAAATCATGGAAGTAGCAAGCGTCCAAACCAAAAACAAAAAAAAAGTTACTTGAGACTTTATCTGTGGGTTAGCAAACATTTAAAAGAAGACCAACAGCGACAGTCAGTTCACAAGCACATTGATAAATGCTGGTTGATGGATTGAGTAAGTGCTCAAGATCTGGACTCTCAAAAACCTTTAACTAAGAAATATATATTTAATTACACTTACTACACAGAGGACCCTGTTTTATGTACTTTGCTCCTCATAATCTCATCATGATACTGGCATGCTGTTAACATCTTTACCGGCCTCAGTTTCCCAGACCATGGCGAGGGCCATGGGTCAGAGAAGTGATCTGTTAACGAGGGGCAGATACCCAGAACCGGCTGAGTGCGCTGGAAGGTTTGGGGGAAGTCCAGAAAGCCCCGCCGAGAAGAGCAGGGGGAGGTGCGCTGGCCTCGAGCTGGCCGAGGGCTGGCCCACACAGAGGCGGCTGAGAGCACAGTGGGAACGTGACCAAGTTCAGGTTTCTGGGACGGACTGGGCTGCGTGTTCCCTCTCTTTGGTAAACCTGGAACAGGGCACTCCCCCCTTGTGATAATAACATCGTGATGACAGAAAGAAAACACGTGCGGATAAATAGCACCGCAGGCAGAGCACCCCGCCCAGCCCCCCGCAGGGAGGAAGGTCTGGGGAGAGAGCAGGGGCTCTGTGCCGCGGAGGAGAGGGCGGGCGAGTAGGAGGGGAAGCCTCGGAGCGCTGGGCAAGGTGTGCCCATACCAGCACCGGTAAGGCGGGTAACTGCCGTATCCACGCCCCGTTCAGCCCACTCACGCTGGCTTAGGGCTTTTGCTTCTAGGGCTTAGAAGGGACCTGGCTCCAGGGAACGTGGGTCCGTGCTCCTGGGGAAGCTGGACTTGTACTGGCTGGGGCTCTCCCCCTGCACCTGGGGCAGGAGCTGGACACCGCCTGAGGCTACAATGGCACCAGGACGTCAGGAAAACATCAAGGCCAAGGAGCTGAGGAGCTCAAAACCCCAGGGACAGTCTTTCACACTTTGTCCTTCCATCTTCCCAAACAGGTAAAGAACTGAACACAGACTGAAAATGTTCTCTTTCTATGCATTCACGTATTGCATTCCTCAGAACAACAAAACTCTACATTTTTTCACTTTTTTTGAGAGATCAGCACAGTGAAGGTCCTATTTATCTACATACCTGGCCGATCAACAGAGTTTTAATAAATGTGTACTGAATACATCAACGACTGAAGGTACTATTAGAGGCTAGACAGGTTGATCTCAAAAATTACTTTTAACCTAACAATGATACATTTTGAGATGGCAAATATGTTTATTATTTTAAAATCCCTATGCTATTTTCAACTGGAATATGGGTAATAACTATGAGAAAGTATTTTTCTGAAGCTGGAAACGGGAAGAGACAGTCAGACAGACTCCCGCATGCGCCCGACCAGGATCCACCCGGCACGCCCACCAGGGGCGATGCTCTGCCACCAGGGGGCGATGCTCTGCCCCTCCGGGGCCTCGCTCTGCCGCGACCAGAGCCACTCTGGCACCTGGGGCAGAGGCCAAGGAGCCATCCCCAGCGCCCGGGCCATCTTTGCTCCAATGGAGCCTTGGCTGCGGGAGGGGAAGAGAGAGACAGAGAGGAAGGAGGGGGGGTGGAGAAGCAAATGGGCGCTTCTCCTGTATGCCCTGGCCAGGAATCGAACCCGGGTCCTCCGCACGCCAGGCCGACGCTCTACCGCTGAGCCAACCGGCCAGGGCAACTATGAGAAAGTATATGGAGACTTAAAACTTTAAGGACCAATGAAGCATTCCTTAGACATGCTTCCTCTGACAAAATGAAGAGAGCTTTGATAGAATTTTTCAGAAAAATCAAGCCAAAGGAGCCCCTCCTTCAAGACAAAGCATGTGGCGGGGGTGGGAGGGCTGCATTTACTGCTGCAGTCCTGGTATGTCTGGCTTCCTGTAGCATTCACCCCCCTGACCAGCATTCCTCACTGGGAACCCCCTTTTTGTCCCGTTTGTCTTACTCCATTTGGGCTGCTTTAACAAAATACTATCAACTGGTGACTTACAAACAGAAATTTATTTCTCCCCGTCCTGGAGGCTGGGAAGTCCAAGGTCAAGGTTCTGGCAGATCTGGTGTCTGGGGAGAAGGCACTTCCTGGTTCACAGACAGCACCCTGTAGCTGTGTCCTCACATGGGGCAAAGGACAATGGACGGCAGAGCTCTCTGGGGTGTCTTTTATAAGGGCACTAATCCCATTCATGAGGGCTCCACCCTCCAGACCAAATCAATCTCCTTCCAAAGGTCTCGCCCCCTAAAATCTTCCATCCCCTTGGGAGTCAGCATTTCAACATATGAGTGGGGGTGAGGGGAACGCAAATATTCAGACCAGTGCTCTCCACTGCGGGCCATTCGGTTTGCTTTTCGCCGACCCCCGTTTCTCTGTCCACCCTGGCGTGTCCTGCTCATAAAGGATCTTCCCATGTGCTCTTTCCATCCCACACAGTCTCTCCTCTCCTGTGGTTTTAGTTACTGTGTGCACAGTAATAGCTCTGAAATCTCTCATCTGGCTTCTGCCCAGCAGACGTGTATACCTGGTGACTTCTCAGGCTCCAACAGGTTCGAGATTGGAAACATCCCCTGCTCCCCTGCACATGGTCACTGTCCTGTGGTCCTCTCCTGGGTGAAAGGCCCCACTGTCCATCCAGCCACCCCGCAAGGCTCCTGCCTGGGCCCTTACCCCTCATACCCCACCAATCACTCCGGGTCACCCTCCAATGCCTTCCCACAGCCCTTCAAAGAGTAGAAACTCCCTAAACTCAGTTCAAGGTCCCTTCGGTCCTGACCACTGTTGAGAGCTCTCCTAAACTTAAATGCTTGTCTCCCCTACTCTGCATTAGCCGTACTCCCAGATTAAAACTCTTTCCCGTGTCCATCTGCCCTGGCCCCCGCCATCCCCTCCTTCAGCTTTCCAGCTTCTGGGAGGTTCTGCCTGAACCCCGAAACCCTGATCAAGTGCTCCTCCCAGGTACCCCCCTTGGGTCTCTTCATGTGCTTCCATTTAACCCTCTTATGTCTGGTCTATGTGTTCCTGTTTGCTTCTCAGCCCCCGCCCACCTCACTTATGTATAAACTCCTGAAGACCAGCAAGTCCTTAAGGCTTTCTTGTGTGTATTGTGCCCGTGGAACCTAGCACAAGGCTTAGATCACGACAGGGGCCTCCCCGAAATTTACTAATGAATTAACAATTATTACTCTTTCACTCATAAGTACTTGGCCTCTGAGTTGTTCATACAGAATGGAACACTGTGGGTTTTAGTTTTAGAGGAGGCCAGACCAGGGTTCCTGTCCCAGCAACAAGATGGGTGAGTCTTAGGGGCAGAAGAAGTGGTTTGCTTCATACGGTTGTTGTGAGGATTCACACACATGTGACAGACAGCACACAGTGCGGTATATTATTTTTTTTATTTTTCAAAATTACTGTGCTTTTTTTGTATTTTATTTCCCCCCTCCCCCCACGACAGAGAGATACAGAAGAGGGACAGACAGACAGACAGGAAGGGAGAGAGATGAGAAGCATCAATTCTTCATTGTAGCACCTTAACTGTTCAGTGATTGCTTTCTCATATGTGCCTTGACCAGGGGGCTACAGCAGACTGAGTGACCCCTTGCTCAAGGCAACGACCTTGGGCTCAAGCTGGTGAGCCTTGCCCAAACCAGATGAGCCCGCACCCAAGCAGGCGACCTCAGGGTTCCAAACCTGGGTCCTCCGCGTCCTAGTCCAACGCTCCGTCCAACGCTCCGTCCACCGCTCTACCGCCCGGTCAGGCCCGTACTGTGTTTATCATTGCATCAGTCAACCCTACTTCTGCCTTCCCTGTGAGGCAACCGGAGCCATTCCTGAAGATCTTTATGTGAACAGCTATTCCCAGAAATATGGCCTGCCCATCCACCCCGCACGCTCACTCAGGGTCTGGCATTATGACTCAAGCAAATTGGTAAGTCGAACGCCTGTCAACCTAAGAATTATAGATACTACTTCTCCATTTTGCATTTCACGGTACCAGATCTAACCACATCAAGGACAGGGTTTGTTGCCCGCCCTGGGTGACTGAATGCAGGAACAGTTACGCGCCTATCTTGATCAATATTTCAGGCACGAGAAAGAATTGAAACGCGTGCCCGCCTTGCATCCACCACACCCCGACCCTTTCTGCTGCCCGCTGAAGATTCAGACCCTCTGGCTGCCGGGGGTCCCAAGCATTTGTGTGTTCTTGTGCTGCTCTGTTCCTGCTGCCTCGGAGAGACTGTCCTATTTCCTGAAGGCAGCGACGTAGAGAGGAAGGGACGGAGAAGGGAAGGGGGAAACCCTAGCCCTTACCCCCGCCCCCGCTCCCCCCGCTGCAGGGTTACCAGAGGCTCCTCTTACGGACTGTACGGCACAGCCACGCCCCCCAACACAAAACAAACTAACAACAATAGCGAAACCCCCGTCTGGTTGGGCTGACTCGTGGTTTTGGACCCAATTACAAAGTACTGTAAGATGACTTTTTAAAAACTAAAACTCTTATTAAACTAACAAGTCCAGTAAATTGTGGCAGCTGAACACCCATTTCTGAAGTTTGGGTTCTGACCACGCCCTCCCCTCGCCCCACTCAATTTCCAGCGGAGGGAATTCAGGCTGGCGGGCCTTTGGGCTCACAGCCCTGAGGACAGTGCTGCCCGCTAAGGTGCATAAGGGTTCCTTGGGTCCCTCCCTGCCTGGCCACAGAGACCAGACTCCTGAGGGCGATGCCACCCCCACCCCAGCGACCCGGTAGGCAGCAGGATGCAATCACCACGCCTCAGGAGGGGACAAGGAGCTGGCCTTGGCAACTCTCTCTCATGTCAAAACAAGAGAAAATGGATGTTCTAATGCAGAAGAGGTGTTTGTCACCTTACCCAAGGTGGCTCCTTTCATATGATACTTTCCAAGGCTTGCAGAGTTGAAGCTTGGTCCTAGAATTCTTACTGATTTTGACCTAAAACATGACTTTATATGACTAACGGGCATAGAAGCCCGAAGACATTAATACTGAATGATTCCTCAGATATCTTCTGATATCGTAAACCATGTTTAAAACGTTCTCTTCCGGTTTAAAATAAACGATCCAACACCCAAGCATAACATGTTTCCTTAGGAAAACAACAGAATAAAATGAACAATAAGAAGCCCTCTTTCTTATTTAATATATAAAACTTATTTTTTTTTTATGTGCAGCTTAGGTCTTCATAAAACCTACAAATAGGTACACGGAACAACTAAATCTCTTCCTTTAAATTATCTTCATCCCCCAGGACGGAGAACTCATATTCAAAGTGTCATCCCAGGTGATTTTTTATAGCCGAGGTATAAACCCCTCCCAGAGCGGGGTTTGCAATGGAAGTGTTGACATCACGGGAACGGCTGCTCAGCGAACAGGGCCCAGCAATCAGGGCACCTTATATTTATGAGGCAGGTCAATGTCTGTGCCCACTAATCACAGAGCCGTATTGACGGATTCTAAGTTCGAGGTCCAGCAAAATTAATGTATCCCATTTCTTGCATCATTGAGACCAAGAGAGAAAAATCTGCGGTCGTTTTTATCATCCTAAGGCTCTGACGACGGGAATCAGGACAATGGGCTTGCTGAAACGTTTCGTTTATTCACACCGGTGATGGGCAGGTTTTGCACATCTGCAGGTGACGAGGAAAGACGTCTCATCCCCACAGATAACTCGTGAGGATGACAGGCTTCGGCACACACAGACACAGCCTTCCACGGAGGGCCGTTGCCGGCTGTGTGTCCCCACGCCTCACCGACACTGGGTCCGTTACCAAACTGTGACTAATTACCAAAGGAGTATCTCACACTGACAATATAATTCAACATTCCTATATAAAACAATCTAAAATGTCAGCACTCCGTCTTTATGACATCATGCCATCCCAGTAATTCGGTTTTACAAGTAAATTCCTATTATCCATTAATAAGGGCTGTTGGTGGCTAAACATCTTGCCTCCCAATAATGACTCGGTTGAAGGCAATTAGGGAAGCCAGGTGCAGCTGAACTGGGTACTCATAAAAGTTTTTAAATTTTACTATTTCCGTTTGATTTTTTTTGGGGGGGGGAGTGCATTCCAATCTGCCCAAATTAAAGAGGAAGCTATGTCCGAGTTTTTCGGCTGTTGTGTGTTCTGACCATTACCGATAACCCCCTTTAATATTTGTTTCTCTTTGCTCCTTAGCAGCCGATGACCTGAGAAGTTCAAGTTTCACCCTGAGCATCAACATTTCACAGTCTGTCCGAGTGGACGGATGGGGACACACACACACACAGACACACTCGCAGTAACGGAGTAGTAGCACCTCCATTTAAGACTTGCTGGGGCAGCCCTGAGTAGTAAAATTGATGCATGAAAGAAAGAACTTTACTCACTTTGTTAACATGTTTTTGTTGTAATTAGCCTGGGTCAGCGAAGGAGACATCAAATTAAAGTTTTATGTCATAATAGGAGCGATGATTTTCCCATTACAAGAAAATCAATTTCCTTCTACAAACTACAAACACTACATAAAAGAATTAATAAGTGTAAAGACTTAACACATCTGAAGCAAGAGAAAAGGTTACCTCTGATGGAGACAAATACCCTTAGGAGTAGCGTTTAAAAAAGAGTTAACAACTTGCCCAGTGCCGTTATGGTAAGGGTGATGTACCCCGGGAAATTGTCCTACCGGAGCGACATGCAGAAAACACACATCCCTTTATTTCACCTGTTGGGTTTTGCTTCTCTTACTCTGTAACTCACCCCAGTCAGTTTAAGTCATTTAAAAAAAATGTTTGAATGTTATAAACACTCCAGTTTTATGATACCAAATGGCTGATTTTACAAGGTTTTCTGTTGTTTTTCAACAAGTTAACATGGATAGTCTATGGATTAATGATTCGACAGACAGAAGTAACCACATAACCAGTTGCTAATCCGAGGACTGACATCATCCTGCAAAGCTGCAGAAACCCCGTTATTGACAATAAGACAGGGTGTCTCTGACTTCAAGATCACGCTTGGCCCTGGCCGGTTGGCTCAGTGGTAGAGCGTCAGCCTGGCATGCAGGAGTCCCGGGTTCAATTCCCAGCCAGGGCACACAGGAGAAGTGCCCATCTGCTTCTCCACCCCTGCCTCTCTCCTTCCTCTCTCTCTCTTCCCCTCCCGCAGCCAAGGCTCCATTGGAGCAAAGTTGGCCCGGGCGCTGAGGATGGCTCTGTGGCCTCTGCCTCAGGCGCTAGAATGGCTCTGGTTGCAACAGAGCGACACCCCAGATGGGCAGAGCATCGCCCCCTGGTGGGCGTGCCAGGTGGATCCCAGTCGGGCGCATGCGGGAGTCTGTCTGACTGCCTCCCCGTTTCCAACTTCAGAAAAAAAAAAAAAATCACACTTGCCCGAACCATCCCGGGAAGGAAAGTTCGAGGGGCTGGTTTGGTCCAGAGACCCCTTTGAAAAGTGAAGAATCATCTACCATTTAATTTCAGAGGGTAAAATGGATATGATCACATCATAATAAGAATGAGTCTTCAGCAGCAATGACTAATTTTATTTCTTGGGTGTTCGGGGATCTTCCTCTCGGTTTGCTTTTATTTATTTATTTATTTTTAGGAGAACCTACATTTACCAGCACAGGATTAAAAAAAAACAACAATAGAGTGCTGCTTCAGAAAATAATCGTTCAGAATGCACTGGTCGTCACATTCATGACTCTCTCCCCTTTTCTGAGGAAAAAGTCACATAAAGTAAGACCCTCTGCCAGGAGTTAGTCACCTCTTGCTTCTCTGGGGACTGACTGACTTGGGGACATGAGGCTTCGGAATGTCATCACGTCCATAGGGTTTTTCAACTCCACCGAGGAGAAGAGGCCGTTTGTTTACACAAAACAAGGAGGAGAAAATCTAACTGCATGGAGAACTTTGTCCTGTATCTTATTCTCCAATAGAAGAACTTTCAAAATGCCAGTTTTCAAGTATAAAAAAATAACCACCGTCAGTATTCTCCTATATTCTCTTTCTCCTACTGGGGTTTTTCCTGACAGACTGAGCCCTGAAAATCAGGAGGGCTGAAACCGTGCCCCTGGGTAGAGCCGAGGGCCACACCGGGCCACGGTCCGCAGGCTCCCGTGCCCCTGGGTAGAGCCGAGGGCCACACCGGGCCACCATCCGCAGGCTCCCGTGTCCCTGGGTAGAGCCGAGGGCCACACCGGGCCACCACCCGCAGGCTCCCGTGTCCCTGGGTAGAGCCGAGGGCCACACCGGGCCACCACCCGCAGGCTCCCGTGTCCCTGGGTAGAGCCGAGGGCCACACCGGGCCACCATCCGCAGGCTCCCATGTCCCTGGGTAGAGCCGAGGGCCACACCGGGCCACCATCCGCAGGCTCCCGTGTCCCTGGGTAGAGCCGAGGGCCACACCGGGCCACACCGGGCCACCACCCGCAGGCTCCCGTGCCCCTGGGTAGAGCCGAGGGCCACACCGGGCCACCATCCGCAGGCTCCCGTGCCCCTGGGTAGAGCCGAGGGCCACACCGGGCCACCATCCGCAGGCTCCCGTGCCCCTGGGTAGAGCCGAGGGCCACACCGGGCCACCATCCGCAGGCTCCCGCGCCCCTGGGTAGAGCCGAGGGCCACACCGGGCCACCATCCGCAGGCTCCCGCGCCCCTGGGTAGAGCCGAGGGCCACACCGGGCCACCATCCGCAGGCTCCCGCGCCCCTGGGTAGAGCCGAGGGCCACACCGGGCCACCATCCGCAGGCTCCCGCGCCCCTGGGTAGAGCCGAGGGCCACACCGGGCCACCATCCGCAGGCTCCCACGCCCCTGGGTAGAGCTGAGGGCCACACCGGGCCACCATCCGCAGGCTCCCGTGCGCCTGGGCAGAGCCGAGGGCCACACCGGGCCACCGCCCGCAGGCTCCCGTGCGCCGAGAAGAAGTGATAATGTAGGAGCCTGGTAGCCAAGAGCCGTTCCTACTGAAATGGCGTGAGGAATGGTGCTCCAAAGGTGTCATCCCTTTGTCAAGGACAGTGTCTTCATCTGTTTCCACAAAGACCCCTTCCACATTGCTAAGCCCTTTCGAGGCTGTTCCTGCTGCTGACCTTTCTATAATATATCAGGAGCTCGCTCCCCCACAAGCTCCCAGGCCAGTGTCTTGTAGGGAAATCCGGCAATCCGTTCATAAATGCTGCTCGTGGTACAGGTCTGGCCGTGGAGGTCCGAGGAGGCTGCAGGTCATTAGACCTGGAGGCTCCATGGTGGAGCATGCTGTTCTGTTCCCTAATTACATGAGAAAAACCTCAGTTAAGTCCCAGTTTTAATAGGGGTGCTTCCTGCCGCAGAGATCAAAGTCCGAGGTGAGTGCCCCAAGGGAAGCCAGGTCTGCTCTTCCTTCCACTTCCAAACCCTCCCCGCCCCTCCCCCCAAGGGCAAGGGCGCTCTCTGCTTCGGGGGAGCGGCCCTCTGCTCCTTCTCTGTGCCCACACTGTGATTTTCACCCGTCAAACCAGCATTACTCCGCGCAAGCACTGCTTGCCTTCTGCTGCCTTTTGGACTTCCTTGTATTTTGTAGTGGGGATGGGTGTTTACGTGAGCTTCTATCATCTCTCTAAGGATAAATTCACTTTTGAACTACTAAGGAGCTTGGTGCCCATGCTAATTCTCTCCTCCTAGGTCATTTTAATTTATCATCTCTGAGTCAGGCAACTGGTCCAAGTACTAGCCCTGCATACAGTCATCATGTCGTAAACCGCCGCTGATTTTTCAACAAAAATGAAAATGCTGCCCATGACGCAGGCCCCGTTTGGATACACCCTGTCATCGGGTTCCACTCCCGTGAGCCACGGGGGATAACACAGAGACTAAAGCAGTAATAGTATTAGATGTTCAGGGAAACCTAAATTGAAGTGGCTATGCCCTCTTCCTTACGTACTAACTGCAATTTGCCAAAACTATGTTTCTTCTTTAAAAAAAAAAGAAAGTAAAAAGATGTAAGAGAGCCCTGGCCGGTTGGCTCAGCGGTAGAGCGTCGGCCTGGCATGCGGGGGACTCGGGTTCGATTCCCGGTCAGGGCACATAGGAGAGGAGCCCATTTGCTTCTCCACCCCCTCTCCTTCCTCTCTGTCTCTCTCTTCCCCTCCCGCAGCCAAGGCTTCTTTGGAGCAAAGATGGCCCGGGCGCTGGGGATGGCTCCTTGGCCGCTGCCCCAGGCGCTAGAGTGGCTCTGGTCGTGGCAGAGCGACGCCCCGGAGGGGCAGAGCATCGCCCCCTGGTGGGCAGAGCGTCGCCCCTGGTGGGCGTGCCGGGTGGATCCCGGTCGGGCGCATGCAGGAGTCTGTCTGACTGCCTCTCCCCGTTTCCAGCTTCAGAAAAATACAAAAAAAAAAAAAAAAATATGTAAGAGAAACAAATTTAATAGTAGAATTAAAATTACTGAGACCAAAAAGCCAATGTTAGATTTGGGTCCCCAAGAATAAACCACAGGCACCCCAAATCCATCATGGTGCCTATGTCAGTCCAGGGGTTTGGCATTGGGCAAGTCACTCAAGCTCTCCAAACTGCAGTTTCCTCAACGGCCCACGAGTTTGACAACCTCCCTCACTGAGCTGTCACGGGGGTGAAATCAGACAAGGCTTGTACTGTGCGTAGTGTAACTAGAACACCTTACAAACTCAGTGAACGCTGATCATCATCATCATCTTCATCAGGATGAAACAGAGACCTCTCTGCTCAACCAAGAGTCGATGTCTGATCAGAACTGCAACTTGAATACTGGGTTTCTTCCAATATCTTTTACAACTGCGTAACTTGCCCATTCTTTATCTTACTGTTCATAACTCTAAACATGACCAAATCAAGGCATACGACCTACAGATGACCTTTTTTTATATATATTTTTTTAGTATGAAGCACTTTTTATTTTTTTTTATTTTTAATTTTTTTACAGGAACAGAGAGAGAGTCAGATAGAGGGATAGAGACAGACAGACAGGAACGGAGAGAGATGAGAAGCATCAATCATCAGTTTTTCATTGCGACACTGTAGTTGTTCATTGATTGCTTTCTCATATGTGCCAAGACCGCGGGCCTTCAGCAGATTCAGTAACCCCCCGCTCGAGCCAGTGACCTTGGGTCCAAGCTGGTGAGCTTTTTGCTCAAGCCAGATGAGCCCGCGCTCAAGCTGGCAACCCCGGGGTCTCGAACTTGGGTTCTTTCACATCCCAGTCCGACACTCTATCCACTGCACCACCGCCTGGTCAGGCTGACTTTTAATATAAATTCTAAGCCAACTTATACGCCAAGGGGAGGTTATTTTAGGGTTACAATGCATCTTTAACTTAAACACTTTCTATTCTATCTAGATGAAGACTAGTAGTAGCTATCTCACTCTATGTTTGAGTCATGTCATCCGAGCATCACAACACCCACTGACACAGGTACTATTACTCCCAGATCATCGAGAAGAATGAGCCGTGGCTGCTTAACTTACCCAAGGCCACAAGCCTAGCTCTGATGGAACCCAGATTGAAGCCATTATCTGACTTTCTTTTTCTGGGTTTTGTTTTGTTTTTATATTTTTCCGAAGTTAGAAGCAGGGAGGCAGTCAGACAGACTCCAGCATGTGCCCGACCGGGATCCAGGGAGTTGCTCCAGTTCTACCAGAGCCATTCTAGCCGGAGCCATTCTAGCGCCCGGGGCAGAGGCCATGGAGCCATCCTCAGCGCAGGGGGGGGGGGGGGGTCAACTTTGCTCCAATGGAGCCTTGGCTGCGGGAGGGGAAGAGAGAGACAGAGAGGAAGGAGAGGGGGAGGGGTGGAGAAGCAGATGGGCGCTTCTCCTGTGTGCTCTGGCTGGGAATCGAACCCGGGACTTCCACACGCCAGGCCAACACTCTACCACTAAACCAACTGACCAGGGCCCATTATCTGACTTTTAACCTTGCATCCTCGACCCGTTTGCCTTCCTTTTCCCCAAAAAGCTATACTCTTTTCCTATGCCAGGGATTGACTTTATTTAAAAATTAATTTGAATTATTATTTCCATATTCTATCAGGTGTCATGACGTTACATTATTATTTTTATATACTTTTGAGAGTACTTTATTCTATCACCCTGAACTTCACTTTTTCATTAGGTCTGAAATATAAGTCTATATTTTCATGAATATTTAATGTTTCCCTCTAACAGCCATGCTATTTTGCACAATTATTAAAAACCACAGTTGTTAAATGAGGTATTTATGAGGCATTTTCCCTTGCTCTGAATGTGCTACCATTAACAATTTTCACCACCAAGAACATTCTTAAAATAGTTTCGATTTTTTATTTAGGTCTTACTCCCACTAAGCCCATTTTTAAAGAAAAGGCAGTAAGGTTTTAAACTTCTTATATGCTCTTAAAATCAACTTAACATTAACCTGAAAAAATATATCCTGAATGAAGATCTCACTATAAATTTATATACATATATACAGAATAAGATCAAAGGGAAATCTGTTTCATGTAAAGTTTGTTTATTACCTTTGGGTTTAAAATTAAGAAATAAACTTCAACATCCATATCTTTGCAGAATAGTGTGTGTGTGTGTGTGTGTGTGTGTGTGTGTGTGTGGCACCCAACCAGGAAAATATTCTCGTTTTAAATTCTAAAGGTCCTCAGATCCTATTTTACGGAACTGAAAGAATTTAGCTTTACCTTGGCATGCCAATACATCTAAACCTTGTCAAATCAATTTAGTAGTAACATTTCATGCAGGTCAAGTGTTGTTACTTCAAGAAATTTATTTTTGCTAGAATGGTTTAATAACAAAGTACATGGCAACATTCAATTTCCAGTTAAAAGAGGTTAAGGTTCGGGGAATCTCTAATATTTTCTTTATCCCCTCACTGGGGACACATTTAGAATGTCATTTATGATCCCATGTATATAAGTAAACATATAAATAAACAACACACAGAGAGAGGACACTAATGGGTAGGAATTAATATTTAAATGATCAATTTTATTAGGTTCAAATTAGTATTTTTAAATTTGGTAGCAATAAGCTAAATTCTAATATCCCATTTTAGGAAAAAGAAAGTCGAGAGTCAAACTAACCATAGCTAAAGCAGAAAAAGGAGTTTGCTGTTATATTTTGAGTTCAGAAAGTGTTAAAAAAATTATAAGGAGGGGGGACTGCTTAAAGTACTTCATAAAATAGCTTTTAGGAATTCCTACTAGAAATTTCCATTCATAGGCAAATAATCAATGTTACTTCATATCATTTTAATCCCTTTATCAACACATTCCCTTGAAAAATTTCTACAGATTGGTTCAAGTTCTGATGACCACAAATTTATGAAGAACTCTCTCTATAGGCACATCTTTTTTAAAACACATTTTCACTGTATTGTTTCAATACCTGACTTAGCTCGTCTCTCACCATGAGTTAGAAAACTGGTGAATGCAAAGAAGGAACTAGTAACTGAATAACTTCAAACTTAATTCTCAGAAAAAAACCTGATGCGTGATCTGTCACCACTTAGACATCTTTTCAATTTGCTAATGATTTCTCCTGGCATATGACTGCTTCACATGGCTAAACTCCATTCAGGCAGTGAGCTCACTGGGTTGTTTTGATGATAAGTTGTCAGGATACAGCCCATTCTAGGGGGAAATCTAGGAGCTTGGTGACAATGTTGCATTTCACTTAAACTGAGTCCAGAGCATACCTGCACTGACCAGTGAGGCTCCCTTCTTTTCAGATGTTGTAGCGCCCCCCTGTGGCCATGTCTGCATACAAGCCACTAACATGGACACCTTTTAGAATGGGTCACCGGCCACAGAGTAAGGAGCCAGGCAGCAGAAGCAGGGGAGGAGGGAATGAATTCGGTGCTCAGTAACACTTGCTCCTGCTCCTTCACTATCCCATACATTCACATGCAAATGCCTACCAAGGTCTACAGCAGGGGTCCCCAAACTTTTTACACAGGGGGCCAGTTCACTGTCCCTCAGACCATTGGAGGGCCAGACTATAAAAAAACTATGAACAAATCCTTATGCACACTGCACATATCTTTTTTTTTTTTTTTAATTTTTCTGAAGCTGGAAACAGGGAGAGACAGACAGACAGACTCCTGCATGCGCCTGACCAGGATCCACCTGGCACGCCCACCAGGGGGCGATGCTCTGCCCACCAGGGGGCGATGCTCTGCCCCTCCGGGGCGTTGCTCTGCCGCGACCAGAGCCACTCCAACGCCTGGGGCAGTGGCCAAGGAGCCATCCCCAGCGCCAGGGCCATCTTTGCTCCAATGGAGCCTTGGCTGCGGGAGGGGAAGAGAGAGACAGAGAGGAAGGAGGGGGGAGGGGGAGAAGCAAATGGGCACTTCTCCTATGTGCCCTGGCCGGGAATCGAACCCGGGTCCCCCGCATGCCAGGCTGACGCTCTACCGCTGAGCCAACCGGCCAGGGCCACATATCTTATTTTAAAGTAAGAAAACAAAATGGGAACAAATACAATATTTAAAATAAAGAACAAGTAAATTTAAATCAACAAGCTGACCAGTACTTCAATGGGAACTATGCTCCTGTCACTGACCACCAATGAAAGAGGTGCCCCTTCCGGAAGTGCAGCGGGGGCCAGATAAATGGCCTCAGGGGGCCGCATGTGGCCCGCGGGCCGTAGTTTGGGGACCCCTGGTCTACAGGCACATCCTAAGTGTGGAGACGCCAGAGAGCCAGACCCAAGTCCCAGCTCTAGTGGAACTTGTATTCTTGCACCCTGACAGCAGGACACACAGTCAACCACGTAAACACATAATAGCATCATGTCAGATGCCTCACAAGTTGGGAAAAGTGTCAATGTCCAAAATGTGGTAAAATTATGAAGTATACACAAATCAGCAAGGTCACGCTCTGAAACAGAAGTCAAAGTTCCATTAAGCTCCGTGGTAATAGATGTTTGTGGGTTTATTTTTTAAATCAGGAAAGAATAAAACAACAAACAGCTGTCTGCCTCCCCAATATCCAGCCTTGCCTTTCTCCATGAACACAGATCCCTAATGTTCACCCGGAACACAGGCTGCATTTGTCGGCGGCAAAGTTCCGTAGCTTGCAGGTGTGTGTGTGTGGCGGGGGGAGGCTGATTGACCAGTTCACCAAACATCAGAGGTCATGATCCTCCCCACCCCCACCCCCAGGGCTGCCCTGCTCTGCCCGTCTCCTAGAAAGCCACCATCACGCAGCCGGAGAGGGCTGCAGAGGCTCAGACTGGCCGGGGCTTCTGTCCTAGAAACTTAGAGTAGTCTGTGACCCTATCCCTGTTGATGAGCTCTGTTTCTAGATGACCATCTGCTGACCAGCAGCCACCTCTCTTGCAGGAACGCCATGAAGGAAGAAAGGCACAAAGCTCTCGGAAATTTCTAGAAGAAGGAAACAGTGGCAAGCAGACCCAAGGCCTCTCCTTCCGAGCAGGGACCCCAGCTCCTCCCCACTTTCTTGATGTTCCTGCTCGTGGTCCTTCAACCGTGCCCTCTTTCCTCTGCCGCTCTCGACTGTCCCATCAAAGCAGCTTAGGAAGGCAGGAGAGAATAAATACCTGAAAACATTCCTGAAATCCCACCAAGAGTGCGGCCCCATCAAAAAACAAAGAAAACCCAGCATCCTGAGAAGTACACAGTCCTTACCTGTGGTGTGGCTTCCCCCTGACATCCACGGTCCCCACGGTCCCCACGAGGCTGGCGTCCCCCAGTCGGGGGGGGGGGGTCCCTGCTGCCCTGAGGCCAAACCACTCAGACAAGCTTTGAAGGCTTCCCCCAGCACCCCCGGGGTCTCCAAGCTCCCCCGAGCTGGCCTCGCACTCTCCGCCGGACGCACCCATCCTGTCTGGGCACTCACGCGTTCTTCCCGACCTCCGTGGCCGGATGCCACCTCAGACAGCCCCCAGCCTTTCTGCCAGTCCTCGTATCCCATCCTTCCAGCCGAGCCTCTGCTACCTTCCAACGTGCAGTGACGGCTCCCTTCTCTGTCCCCCTGGGGTCCCCCTAACATACGAATAGTTCGTCTTGGTCAGTTCTAGCTGCCCTAACAAAATACCCCAGACTGTGTGATGGAAACAACAGAGATCTATTTTCTCACAGCTCTGGAGGCTGGATCAAGACGCCCCCGGCCAGTCTGGGTCCTGCTGGGAGCCCTCTTCCGGGCTTGCAGATGGCCGCCTGCCCCTTGTGGCCTTCCATGGCAGAGAGAGCTCTGGCGTCTCTCCCTTTTCTTACGAGGCCATCGATCCTATCAGCTTAGGGTGCCATCTTTACAAACTCATTCACCTGGACACTTCCTCACAAGCCCTTGCTTCAAATGCAGTCCCCCAGGGGCCAGGGCTTCCACATGTGAATTCTGGGAGCGCAACATCCGGTCCGTAGCAGAGGGAGGACGGTGTGGAGGTAAGAGACTAAGAGGAAGAGGGGGAGCAGAGCTTATGGGGGGCTGCTATACAGGGGGAAGCAGGGAGCGGGGACTGTGCCCTTGGAGTCGGAGAAAACAGAGAGTAAGGGGAATGAGCGCTCGAGAGTCCGACTCACCCAGAGGTTGCTGGGACAATTTATGTTTAAAAGTCAGTGGGGTTGCGTTATGATCAAGCACAAGAAAAAAATTAAACTCATAAAATTTACAAAATATGTATGTTCTGGACAAATTATTTTCTTACCAGAGGCCAGTCAACAAAAGACTTGTAAAATCTGTCATTGTCAAATAATTTGTTTTGTTTTGTTTTGTTTTTTTAATTCTCAAATCACATCTCTAAAACAAACAGAGAACTTGTGGAAACAGCGGGGGCGGTGGAGGGCACTGACTGTGAATAAAACACTGACTTGCACTGCCCTCTGCTGGTCCAATGGCTGCATTTCAAGTTCCTTGGTTTACAAAGTTGCCAAAAGGCAGTTCCAGTATTTTGAACCATCAAATTCAAGCCTAATTACTAAAAACAGGTTGTGGAAAATATTACTAAGTGGCTTAAATACCATCTGCACCGCATCAGGCACACATTCCTAATGAAAAGGGCACATGTGTGGGAAGGGTGCTGCCAAATCACATCTGCTAACCGAATAGAAAGGGTTGTGTTTCTTTCTTTTTTTTTTTTTTACTAACTCTTTAAAATATGCATTAAATTCACAATAACGCCTTTAAATTCTCCTGTTTCCCACCTAACCCCTGCCATGCCAACCAACTATTCAGAAAACAAACAAACAGAGTAAAAAAAAAAGTAATCTTGGCTTCGCCACTGCAACTGAGCCTCTGTTTAAATCAGCCTTGCACATTATAACTGCATGTCGCTGCACTCTACAAAATCCTTTTTCTAAGTATAGACTTTCTTTAAATTTAGAAGCTGCCTATTTGCTAGAATGTTGTGGAAAACAAGCCATTTGTTTAAATACACTCGCATTAGCCTCCATTACAATGATTACGGCCCCATTCAAAAGTCCCAAGCATTTATTAGGTGTCCCTGACACCACAGAGCATTTTACTGAGCCCTGCATGAATGGGCTACCCCGAATCCTCACCTCAGAGCTTGTTTCTGAAGCAGATGAAGTCACACGTTGACAGGACAGCTCAGGGATAGTAACCAAAGTGAGCACACCTACGCTCTGTCCTGAGGCAAAAAGATGGGGGCGTTCTGAGCTGGCTGTCATTCAAAAGGGTGTGGCGAGAGGAAATCACGGTTGTCTAAAATCTGAACAGGAATGCCTCCCAGAGTAGGTGGGACTCCAGGTAACTGAGTACAAAGGGGACAGCTGGGGACCCGGGGATGCAGGAGGCAGGCACGGGCCTGGCTCCAGTGTGAGAGGTCTCCTGCACAGGAAGGTGGGACAACAGTCATGAGGAAGTTCATCTTGGAGGTTCCAGGACTCCCAATGGCGACACAGCAACCTCCCTTAACTAAGCCCAGGCCACCGTGTGTGCTGCACAGGCGTGACGGGCTCCCGGCTCCCACGCCGCCACTGGCTCGGAGCATTCAGAGTTCCTTAGTCACTGACCCGTAGTCACTGTCGCCTTCCTCACTGACCTGCTTCCTGCATGCAGATGGGCAATGGATGAAGTTCTGCCACCTCCCTTAGGAGCAATGTATTTATTTCACTCAATAAACACCTAACCGCAGGCCACGCCTCCTTGTCAATATTAACATGATAAATCCTCATAACCGTTCTATAACATGGGCACTATTATTAAAGTCCTAATTTTACATACGAGGAAACAGAGGCAGGCACACCGAAGTTAACACTTTACCTACATTTTTACAACTAATATAGATTCAAACCCAAGGAATTCTGGTTCCGAGCCTAGGCTCTTAACTACTATGCTGTGTCACATACCATAATTCATGTTATAATCTCCAAGTAGAAAAAAAAAACAAAAAACCCTGCTGTATAAAAAATAGATTTTGCTGAGGACACAAACAACCCTCAAACCCACAAGAATTATTTCTTGCTCACACTACCTGATCACTCAGAGTTGTCAGTCACCACACAACAGGGATAGGGGACCCCAGAGATGCTCAAACTTCACACAAGCAATTATATGCTCTTGCCCAGATGTGCCACATCATCTCCTACTCAGAACTCACTGGCAAGAACCAATCGTATGGATCCAACCAACCTGATTCAACCAAGCACAGAACCCAACCCCAGCCCAGGGGCCGAGAAGCGTGCTCCTACTATGTACCTGAAAGAAGGCAGAAATGAAAACACTGGACAGACCGCCACAGAAAGACTACCCAACACACAGAGCGGCCATTACCACAGTCACGTTACATTCGTGGTAAACGAAGACGGCATC
Organism: Saccopteryx bilineata; assembly: GCF_036850765.1. Classification (NCBI taxonomy): domain Eukaryota; kingdom Metazoa; phylum Chordata; class Mammalia; order Chiroptera; family Emballonuridae; genus Saccopteryx; species Saccopteryx bilineata. The sequence goes on from NC_089496.1 coordinate 45,442,052, forward strand.
AGCGGCCCACTCACAGGTCAAGTCGCGTTCCCACCCGCAGGGCCGGGCAGGCGTGGAGTCGGACTTCCAGGCCAGGAGCACCGGCTCGTTCACGCGTCCCCTCACCCACGCCGGCAGCTTGCACTAAGCAGCACTCACCGCACGGCCTCGCTGGGAATGCCCACATACACCCGTGCGCACGAACTTGAGAATACAGCAAGCAGACATCCAAGGATACTAACCGAACGCAGACGGGACACTCAGGTGGGACAGGGTAGTGACCCACCGACCCATACACGTTTTGAAGGTAATAAATCTCTGTGTCGCTTTTATGATGGAAGCCCGGGACCACACAGGCGAACAGGCTGAGCAGGTGGACAGACGGCTCGTCTAGACCAGAGCTTCCTTGAGAACGCTGCTCAGAGGTGGCGTCCTGCAGCTGGGGACGCCAAGAAGCCAACGAGGCTGGTCCCCTGAACCTGTCTCACCAGCTCCACGTGACGAGACGCCGGGAACGAAGGAGACACTCAACCGAGTCGGGACTCGACCCCAACCCTCTCGACTGTCCTGTTATCAGTGAAATGCGACCCACGTGCCGCCCGAAGAGGAAACTTCCACCATATAATCTGTCAAGTTACAAAGCAGGTCGGGCACTGGAATAGGAAATAAAATCGCGCTGTCAGAGAAGAATATGTTTTTCCGTTGCTTACTTTGGAGAGTTGGAGGTGAGATCTGAATTTTTAACTAGGAAGAAATGACCGGGAAGAGAATGCACACCGGATCTTTCCGATCTTGAAGTTCAGATATTTGGAAAACATATCATATATGAGCAGAGCTAGGTTTTAGACATTTTCTGTGTAAGTCCCTGAGCTATAAGTGAAAGGATTTTAGAACTAAAAAGAATACAAACCAGAAATGTAGTCCTTTTACAGGAAGAACGTGAAACGGAGGGATGAAGTTTACTTGTTCATGGTCACCCAGCTCATTGGGGACCAGCAGGGACTTGAACCCAGCTCCCTCCCCCAACCTCTCCTCCCCTCACCCCCACCCCAGACTAGCCCTATGCTCCTTCCACTATGCACAGCTATTCCTAAATAAGAGGAAGTGCAGCCTTAAATGTATAAACATTAGTGAACATGTGACACGGCTGAATTAGAAAGTGTTAACCTAGGTCTTCCATGAATGGCAATGGTGACTGCTGTTTCTTCTGTTACTGCCTTTGACCAAGATGCACAGGCCGTGAACAACATTTTTTTTTTAACTGCCACTTAAGTAAAACGTGGGTTTTCTGAGCAAATAAGTTGTGAAAGAATTCAGTTAAGAGAGGCCTATCAGACCTACACATGGTGCTGGCCACTGCCAACCTCTCTCCTTAGTGACGTCCCCCGGAGCTGGCGGGAGGCCGGGGTCAGGTGAGTGGAGATTTCAGATTCGGAGCTTACAGTTCCAGACGTCAGCGGTAAACGGGATGCCATCTGGAAGAGCCCTTGGGATAGTGGGATAGCACCTTGGAGTGAAAACCAGGTCATGGCAGGCCAGTGAGTCAACCTAGAGTACTGAGGTCCTGAGGCAGGAGGGAGACATGGGAGGCAGGAATGGAGGTGAGCGCAGAGGAAGGGCTGGTTCTAACCTGGAGTCAGGAACTAAACTGGGCAAAGGAGATCTTTCCTTAAAAAACCATGACATGATAGGCCCTGCCCGGTTGGCTCAGCAGTAGAGTGTCGGCCCGGCATGTAGAAGTCCTGGGTTCGATTCCCAGCCAGGGCACACAGGAGAATTGCCCATCTGCTTCTCCACCTTTCCCCCCCCCCCCTCCTTCTCTCTCTCTCTTCCCCTCCTGCAGCTAAGGCTCTGCAGCTAAGGCTCTACTGGAGCAAAGTTGGCCCAGATGCTGAGGATGGCTCCATGGCCTCAGCTTCAGGTGCTAGAATGGCTCCAGTTGCAGCGAAGTAATGCTCCACAGGGGCCGAGTATCGCCCCCTAGTGGGCGTGCTAGGTGGATCCTGGTCGGGTGCATGCGGGAGTCTGTCTGCCTCTGTGCTTCTCACTTGGGGGGGGGAGGAAGGGAGGAAGTAAAGAAGGGAGGGAGGGAGGGAGGAAGGAAGGAAGGGAGGGAGGGAGGGAGGGAGGGAGGAAGGGAACCATGACATGATATAGACTTTCCTGCTTTCTCTGTCCGGTCCTCCAGCAGCTTTCCCTGACCACCGCCCCCTAAGTCTGGGCTAGATGCCCCCAGTAGGCACCGAAGAGAACAATATACCTTGTAATTACTTACCAATTACCATCACCTCTTTACTTGTCTCAAGCCCCAAGGAAATGTAAGTGCTCTGAGCGCAGGGACTGTATTTGTCTCCTTTCATTTTATATATTCATCTCTAACCAAGTCAAAGGTGCTTAGTCACTACCAAAGGCCATTAACAAACAATCCTACCAACCACAGCTTCTCTAATAGTGCAGATCCCATTCGGAAAGGAAGCAGGGCTCACTTTTTATCTCGGGGCCCCTGTCACTACAGAGTACCTGGGTCCCACCCACGTTCTAGCTCCTCTGAAGGCAGGGATGCCTCGCCACACGTCCCACTGGGAGAAGGTGAAGGTGAAGACTCACAATTCAACACTTGATAGAAACAACTGGTTAAAAATCATGGTGACAATGGCAGCAGCTAACACTTACTGTACATTGAGAAAACGTATCAGGCACTGTGCTGAGCATCGCATCCACAACACTTCATCAGATCGTTAGGAAACTCAGACCCCTGGTTACTCCCAGTGCAACCGGAAGGCTCGTACAGGAAAGCCCTCTAATGATGCCACTCTCCTCTTCTGAAAGTGTTCACAAAACAAAGCTGCACGTTCTTTTTTTTTTCTTTTCTTTTTTACAGGAACAGAGAGAGAGTCAGAGAGAAGGACAGACAGACAGGAACAGAGAGAGATGAGAAGTATCAATCATCAGTTTTTCGTTTTGACACCTTAGTTGTTCATTGATTGCTTTCTCATATGTGCCTTGACGGCAGGCCTTCAGCAGACCAAGTAACCAGCAACCTTGGGTCCAAGCTGGTGAGCTTTTGCTCAAACCAGATGAACCCGCGCTCAAGCTGGCGACCTCGGGGTCTCGAACCTGGGTCCTTCTGCATTCTAGTCCGATGCTCTATCTACTGCGCCACCGCCTGGTCAGGCAAGCTACATATTCTTAACTAAATGTTCCCTCTCTCTCCCTCCCATCCTCCTCCTTCCCTCCCTCCCTCTCTCTCTTCTCTCTCTCTCTCTCTCTTTCTGCCACTGTAGGCAGCCTTGAGCTACTCTAACTATTCCCAATAAGCCTCAGGGCTACGTTGGGACCAGGACTGAGGGCTGCCAGGCCTATTTCCCTCAACCTTCTGTTATTGCTGACATCTTAGCCAACGGGACTTAGAATAATCTGGGAATTATTTGTATTAATGGAACTGAAACTTCTTTTTTTAAAAAAAAAAAAAGTAGAGTACACTTTGTCCAGATGTCCAATATCTTATATCCTAGAGTCAGCCAAAATACCCCAACGCTCCAAATTTTAATATTAAATGGTTTGGAACTTAAAAACAAAAAGCACTTGTATTCAGACTGACTTAAAAAAAATCAACTGACCAGGCAGTGGCACAGTGGATAGAGCATCAGACTGGGACACAGAGGACCCAGGTTCAAGGTCCCAAGGTCGCCAGCTTGAGCACAGGCTCATCTGGTTTGAGCAAGGCTCACCAGCTTGAGCCCAAGGTTGCTGGCTCGAGCAAGGGGTCACTGGGTCAGCTGCAGCCCCACGGTCAAGGCACATAAGAGAAAGCAATCAATGAACAACTAAGGTGCCTCAACAAAGAATTGATGCTTCTCATCTCTCTCCCTTCCTGTCTGTCCGTATCTGTCCTCTCTGTCTCTATCTGTCTCTGCCTGCCCCCCCCCCCCACAAACACACACACAAATGATCAATGAAATTTTCACTGACTAGTCACAACCTCCAGCAAGATGAAAAGCATTTTTATAGCTACTCCATTCCCACTGGGGACGGTTACATCTCCTAAGCTTTGGAGACTCACCAAAATGGGGTGGAGGGGTGTACAAGATAAAGCAGCTCTATAACATATCTTCAGAAGCTGCCCAGACACAGAGGCAGAGCTGAAGGACCAGAAGAGGCCTTCACTTTCCGTCTCCGAGATTCCGGTGCTCAGAGCTGGCCGTGGCCGGCCCCTTGCTCGGGGAAGAGCCAGGAGAAGTTTCTGTGCTCACTAAGGAGGACAGGCACACAAACATCCTGTGCTGACTAACAGTCCTGGTGATATACATCCAAGTACTGAAAGTCAAGTTTCTGAAAGACGCTGGCAGGACTCTGTTAACCTGAAACCCGGAGTTGGACGGAAGAGAGTTGCACGGGGTGTTCCGTCCTTCCCGTTGACCGAAAGGGAGGCGGGCAAGCTGGGGACAGAGGGCGGGCGGGGGAACCGGTCAGCTCTAGTACACGGGAGTCGTACTTCTGCTCATAAATCAACGTCGAAATAAGCTCGACGCCAAGAGTTAGAAAACAGCACAGAAGAGCACTTTTATAAGCCACAAACCTGACACAAACCTTGGGCTTTTGATTAGTATCTCTTGGGCTGGCCTAAAACTTGTTAAAGTATACCACCATGAGCCCATACGAAAAACCTTTTCCTTCTGAAACGACGGCCTGTTCGGGCAGCCCTTACATACACGTAACTAACGAGACACGACTCTTCCTACTGAAGGAGGAGGCTTCCAGCTTCCTTACACGAGGGAATGGATACTCCCAGAGGCACAGACGTTAGGTCTCAGACAACACGCCAGCGCGAAGGGTGACTCCATTAGCTCACTTTAATGTACTTGTCCCGTAATTCACAGACAGCATGATAAGTCCTCTAAGAGGCATGATTAGTTCCCTAGGAAGGGGCTTCGTTTAACACCCCCCCCACACACACACAGAAGGGCCTGTATTCTCTAATTGCCTAAGGAAACGCAAGAATGGAAGAGAAAACAGACTCATCGGCAATATGCACTGCTTTTACAATCTCCTGCCAATATTCTGAAAAGCAAATGTCTGCCCGGAAGAGAAGGACCAGGAGACGATCCGGACCACGTGTGCGGGACATGATCACAGGACCACCGCGGAGCAGATCCCAGAGGCGATCCCTACATTCTTACTTATCACCATGACCTTGCCAAACTAGACTGTAGGTAGACAGGCACAATTGTCTTTTTTTAAAGAAAGATATGAAACAATATGAGGACCATCATGATCACTCGTGACATAGTACTGGTAAGAACGGTAATAGAATTAGTACAAAGTCAACCTTTGAAAATATATATGTCCACTTAAAAGGCTGGGGAAAAAAGTCTAGAAGGACAAATCACAATTTGTGAGCATGGTCACCCTTGAGTTGTATGATTACTATTAAAGATTTTAACTTTTTCCTTTTGCTTACCTGTTTTTCTAATTATTCTACCGGGAACATACGTAACATTCATAGAAAAGATACGGGAGAACAAGGTATTCATACAAACTGGAAAATACTGCTGCTGAGACAGTGAAATGAGCATAGACATTTACAACACAATATGAGGAGCACGTGACCGACATAGACGAGCACACAAAGGTCAGGCGTGACCACAGGACTCTCCTGGCAGAGCGACAGTGAACTGGACTTGAAGCCCTAGTGAGTCGTTTATCCTGGGCCTCAGTTTGGACCCACAGGCACCCTGACAGGGACGATCACGTTCTGACTTGGCTTCCGGCTCACACCTCTCCTAGCTCCTCCCCCCACTCCCCCGCTCAGTGGCTGCTCCTTCTGTCTCCCCTCCCCACTCCCACACTCAGTGGCTGCTCCTTCTGTCTCCTCCCCCCACTCCCACACTCAGTGGCTGCTCCTTCTGTCTCTCCTCCCCCCATTCCCCCGCTCAGTGGCTGCTCCTTCTGTCTCCCCTCCCCACTCCCCCGCTCAGTGGCTGTTCCTTCTGTCTCCCCTCCCCACTCCCCCGCTCAGTGGCTGCTCCTTCTGTCTCCTCCCCCCACTCCCCCATTTAGTGGCTGCTCCTTCTGTCTCCCCTCCCCACTCCCCCGCTCAGTGGCTGCTCCTTCTGTCTCCCCTCCCCACTCCCCCGCTCAGTGGCTGCTCCTTCTGTCTCCTCCCCCCACTCCCCCATTCAGTGGCTGCTCCTTCTGTCTCCTTCCCCCACTCCCCCGCTCAGTGGCTGCTCCTTCTGTCTCCTCCCCCCACTCCCACACTCAGTGGCTGCTCCTTCTGTCTCCTCCCCCCAGTCCCCCGCTCAGTGGCTGCTCCTTCTGTCTCTTCCCCCCACTCTTCTGCTCAGTGGCTGCTCCTTCTGTCTCCTCCCCCCACTCTTCCGCTCAGTGGCTGCTCCTTCTGTCTCCCCTCCCCACTCCCCCATTCAGTGGCTGCTCCTTCTATCTCCCCTCCCCACTCCCCCCTCAGTGGCTGCTCCTTCTGTCTCCCCTCCCCACTCCCCCGCTCAGTGGCTGCTCCTTCTGTCTCCTCCCCCCAGTCCCCCGCTCAGTGGCTGCTCCTTCTGTCTCCTCCCCCCACTCTTCTGCTCAGTGGCTGCTCCTTCTGTCTCCTCCCCCCACTCTTCCGCTCAGTGGCTGCTCCTTCTGTCTCCCCTCCCTACTCTCCCACTCAGTGGCTGCTCCTTCTGTCTCCCCTCCCCACTCCCCCGCTCAGTGGCTGCTCCTTCTGTCTCCCCTCCCCACTCCCACACTCAGTGGCTGTTCCTTCTGTCTCCTCCCCCCACTCCCCCGCTCAGTGGCTGCTCCTTCTGTCTCCTCCCCCCACTCCCCCGCTCAGTGGCTGCTCCTTCTGTCTCCCCTCCCTACTCTCCCACTCAGTGGCTGCTCCTTCTGTCTCCCCTCCCCACTCCCCCCCCCCCCCCCGCTCAGTGGCTGCTCCTTCTGTCTCCCCTCCCCACTCCCACACTCAGTGGCTGTTCCTTCTGTCTCCTCCCCCCACTCCCCCGCTCAGTGGCTGCTCCTTCTGTCTCCTCCCCCCACTCCCCCGCTCAGTGGCTGCTCCTTCTGTCTCCCCTCCCCACTCCCCCACTCAGTGGCTGCTCCTTCTGTCTCCCCTCCCCACTCCCCCCTCAGTGGCTGCTCCTTCTGTCTCCTCCCCCCACTCCCCTGCTCAGTGGCTGCTCCTTCTGTCTCCCCTCCCCACTCCCCCACTCAGTGGCTGCTCCTTCTCCGTGTCAGTCTCCTTTGCTGGTGCCCCAGCCTCTCTCAGCTCCTCATCTTCCCCGCACCCAGGCTACCCTCACCTCCGAGGAGATCTCACCCAGCCTATGGCTTCAATTCCAGCTGTACCCCCACACTTCCCAAATGTCTACCTTCGGTTCTGACCTCTCCCCTGAATCCCAGACTGGAATATCAGAACTGCCCACTGGACACAATCGTTTGGACGCCTAACAGGCAATGCAAACTTAGCATGGCCCAAAATAAGACTGTGATCTCCCTCAACAACCTGCTGCTCCTCCTTGTTACCCTTATCACAGTTAATAATAACCAAATCCTTCTAGATGCCCAGGACAAAAATCCCAAGTCCTCCTTGTCTTTCTTCCCTGTCATGCCTTCAACCCAAACCTGTTGACCCTGTTTCTAAAGTGGACCCAGAATCCTATCACTTCACACCACCTTCACCGCTACCACCCAGGTCCGTCCGGGGCCATCATCTCCACCCTGGGTCACTGCAATGGCCCCCAAATCCGTCTCCCTTCCTCCCCTCTCCCTCCAGTCTGTTCTGAAACAGCAGCCTGAGCCATGGCTGTGGAAAGTGCCATCCACCGTGTCACTCTTCTACTCTCCATCTTCCCTGGAGCCTCACGCCAGCCTACACGTGGATACCCCTACCTCACCGCCCATTACCCCCTGGAGCCTCACGCCAGCCTACACGTGGATACCCCTGCCTCACCGCCCATTACCCCCTGGAGCCTCACGCCAGCCTACACGTGGATACCCCTACCTCATCGCCCATTACCCCCTTCTTCACTCACTCCAGTCCCACTGCCCTCCCTGCAGTTCTTCAAACACACCAGCTAGGTTCCTACCTCAGGGCCACTGTGCTTGCTGTTCCCCGGACCTGAGGCACTTTCCTCCCAGACTGTCAGCTTTGTACCTCCTTCAGGTCATAACTCAAACGTCTTCTCAACAAGGCCGTTCCCCAACCACACTACTGTAGTATTGTAGGGTCCTCTCCCTGCACACCCCAAAACACTCTCTCTATCCCGTTCTCACTTCTTTCCGTAGCAGTCTCACTGTGCAACGTAACTTGTATCTTACTCGCTTCATTTATTCGTGGTCTGTCTCCCCACAGCTAATATGAGCTCCACAAAAAACAATTTTGGTTGTCCTGTTCCCAATCGAATACCTAGAACAGGGCCTAGCACGTTGCAGGTACTGAATGAACATTTATTGAGTAAACAAATATGATTAAATGGTACCTGCCCTTACCTCTCTCAAGAGTCATAAAATGGACACAGGAAATAAAGAATGTGAAAGTCACTACTAAGTAATGTGACAGTCAGACAAATACGTGGGCAGTGTATTTATTCCCACTGTTATTAACTGCAGTTGTGTCCCTGTCCTGCTAGATATGGCCTGAATTAGGCTCCTCACCTCCCTTCTATTTCTCTACTTCAGTACAAAGGTTGGTAACTGAGAACTTCCACAACACTAGGATTCTGGAATAGATCCACTCCACGTCTAACTCTACAAATGACGACCTTAACCACGAATTGGGACTTCTGTCTTCTCTGGGAGAAGCCTCGTGGGAGGGAGAAGGGGAGAAGAAAGACCGAATATGATCACTTAGGAGTGCCTGATGCTTTCGCTCGGCCTTGTTGATACAACCATGTCTCACTCAAGGTGGATGCCTGTGCACACCCTCCACAGACAAAAGGTTGGGTTCAGCTCAGTGATCTCCACCTGGAAGCCAAGAGCAGAGGAAACCCTCTAGGAACTCCCCGAGAAACAGGTGCTCTAGCATGCTGGACCACGACACACCAGAATGCCTTCTGGATGCACCACAGAGAAACAACACAGAGGCAGAGCCTTCTTCTAAATGCACATGTCTCCATGTCAGCACAACACTGGCCTGAAGATGCATTTGTTAACCTGTGTCTCACTTTGGCTAGAGCGACTGCTTCACACTCCCCTCTCTGCGTCTCCCTGAAGCCACAGCCCTGCAGAGACCCGTGCATGGTACTAACTTTTACTTGCAGAACTAACATTTAGTTACTGTGGCTAACCTGCAGAGCACTGTGACTCCTGGTGAGGAAGGTGATTAATCTAACTGAGCTGAACACATAAGGGCTTTCAAGTGGATAAAACCGCATCTTGGAAATTAAAACAACAACAAAAACCTTGCCTCCTGGGCCACCTGAGCCCAGCCAGAGCGCCCGCTCCGTTCAGGGGCTGGGCAGAGCTGGAAGGCCGGTCCCACGGAGCCTCACGACACCTTCTAGTTGTGAAACTTTGCACTCTAGGAGTGGATTTTCTTTTTTCTTAAATTATTTTTATTTATTTATTCATTTGAGAGAGAGAGAGAGAGAGAGAAGAAGAGGAGGAGGAGCAAGAAGCATCAACTCCCATATGTGCCTTGACCAGGCAAGCCCAGGGTTTTTTTGTTTGTTTGTTTTTGCATTTTTCTGAAGCTGGAAACAGGGAGAGACAGTTAGACAGACTCCCGCATGCGCCGGACCGGGATCCACCCGGCACGCCCACCAGGGGCGCCGCTCTGCCCACCAGGGGGCGATGCTCTGCCCACCAGGGGTGATGCTCTGCCCACCAGGGGGCGATGCTCTGCCCATCCTGGGCGTCGCCATGTTGCGACCAGAGCCATTCTAGCACCTGAGGCAGAGGCCACAGAGCCATCCCCAGCGCCCAGGCCATCTTTGCTCCAATGGAGCCTTGGCTGCGGGAGGGGAAGAGAGAGACAGAGAGGAAGGCGCGGCAGAGGAGTGGAGAAGCAAATGGGCGCTTCTCCTGTGTGCCCTGGCCAGGAATCGAACCCGGGTCCTCCGCACGCTAGGCCAACACTCTACCACTGAGCCAACCGGCCAGGGCAAGCCCAGGGTTTTGAACCAGTGACCTCAGTGTTCCAGGTTGATGCTTGATCCACTGCGCCACCACCAGTCAGGCTAGGAGTGGATTTTCTTCCTCAGGCCCTCTGGCCTCTTTAGAAAGAAGTGACACGTAAAACTATATCCTATTTAAAAGCCCTTGCATCAAAGTTAGAAAACTGACTGATTGAACCCTTAATCAGCTTAACTGTTAAGATCTTGCTGGTCGGGGACATAGCGTGCCTGACCGTCCTCCCATCGTTAGGGGGAAACGGCTTTACCCAAGAGGTGGGAGGAAGGAGGGGGCCGATCAGAGAGAATCACACAAGTTGCCGCGGCAAAAGCTCTCTCCCCTCTCGCACAGTCTGTGGCTGATTAGCCAGAAGACCGCGTCCTGTCCTCCTCAATCTTGGCGTCTCCCTTCGTCATGAAAAAATACAAAGCAAACAAACAAAACAGCCAAATTATTTGGCGTCTGGACTCTCTTCCAGGAGTTGCAGCATGTTCCCCAGAAGGGTGGGGACGGCATGGGAAGCTGGTTTACGGATGACACAGAGGCGAGCCCGTGGTCCACTCCGCAAGGACACGAATCCGAGCACAGGCGGAGGTGTTCAGCAGGTCTCAAGAACGATCTTCACTGTGGGATGGTATCTTACGGTTTGCCTCAGCCCACGAAATGCTTTATTTATTACAGTGAAACCAGAGAAAGCGAACACATCATCCCAGACCAGAGATCCCCTCACGTGGCCGACATGACCTTTCTTCCTTCCAACGGGTAATGATTGTTGTTTTTTTTTTTTCATTCTTGCTGTTGATTCCGTACTGGGTTTGGTATTTTCATCACACACGAGCTAGAAAATCTGGAGCTAATGTTCCAATAGCCACTCCTGCCCATTAACCGCTCACGGAGACTTGGACCTGGCGCGGTGTGCCATCTGTGCACCCGGCACAGCGTGCCAGCATTTCAATACATACCACCCCCGGGTAACAAGACAACACCAGGCCCTTGGGAGACACAGATCTGACACATGGTAATACCCCGTTCTACACCCAGGCCCTCTGCCAGGCAGAAGGAGCGGAGGATCGCCTTTCCACGTACGCGGTTCAGGCCTTCCTTGCTACGAGGATCAGGTCTGGTGTATTTATTTCATTCACCACGTGGTCACTTCCCCTCGACCGTAAGGAGATCCGGGGAGTTAGGACGGCATGATGCTTGGGAATGTTAAACGAGCCGGGGAGGCAAATCACTTATGGCTTTCATACCAAGCACACCGCTGCCAGCCGCCACGCATAAACACTCCTGTCGGCTCAGAACACCGTTCAGACCTCTAGGAAAGCCTGGGCTCTCTCTGAGCCAGAGACCCAAAATTGCACACATTTGGGAAAGACTGGTCCTCAGGTTTACACGTCCACCTTACGGGTGGGCCCCGGTGGTCTCGTGCATTGCCCAAGACTGAGCCTGGAGAAATCTGAGTGCCTACAGGACTTCTGTCGTTCCTGACGCGTTTTGAGTTTAAGAATTTTTAAATGAAAGTTTTATCCCAGTCGCTTTATCTCAGAAAGAAGGAACAGAAGTGAGGACAGATTTACAACCACAGCAGAAGCATCTCCACTTGAAGCAGGTGCGAATCACTCCAGCTCCAGACAGTAAATGAATCAGTCACCTACATCGCCCAGTCTCACGGATGCGCTTTTTAATGGTCTGTCCCTCAAAGGCCGACCAGCCCCACAAGCCTCCCTCGGGAGCAAGTTCCCAGCTCTTACTGAGGGAAAGTGATCTTAAGGCGTTTCTCATCACGTGCACAGTTCTCCAGCCATTCTTTTAAAGCCCCTGGTTATTTTTTAAAACCACCTATCTACTATGGAGAGGTTAAACCGCGGAGGCCCAGAGCCAGGTCACCTGCAGAGGAGACAACCAGGAACAGTGTTCGCCTTTGCGCCAAGAGACCCAGAGTAAAGCACTGCGCCAGATGGCGGAGCGCTCCGGGTCCCTGTGGCCAGTGCGCGTCTCACTGCAGCCGATGAACCCTGCGCGGGGGCTGAGTTCCATGCTCTGCAGCAGGAAACGGCCAGGAATACCAGGAGGGGCAGAGATCCAACGTCTCCACCCGCCTCTAAAGCCAAAAGCAACACTGTTGCAGTCTAAGCCAGAGATGACCAGCAGGGACAAGATAAGATACAAGATCAGGTAGAATGCAGTCCACCTAAGGTACACAAACAAAGGGGGGAAAGGACACGATGACCTCGCGGGTTACAACATCGTGGGAATAAAATCCTATAGCGGTTCAAAGGAAAGAATACGCAGTCACGGTGGCTATTTCTGGGCCTATGCACCTAACTCAGTTCCCTGCCAAAGAAATGATTCCACAGGCATGATTTATTCAAATGACAGTGGCTTACAAACTAAAACAGAGACAAAAGTTCAATCAAACAAACAAACAAAGAGGGAGACACAGACTCCAGGCTTACGTAGAGCATCTTACCCAGACTCATCTCTACCCTGAACTAAGGTGACAGACAACGCCCTCCCAGGCTGCAGAGGTCACCGGGGTGGGAGGCAGTGACTCTCTTCTTCAAAGGACAGGCTTTTTCAGAAGGCAGAGTGAGAATACAGTGCAATTCTGCAACTGCTACTCTCTATTGCCTTTTGCGCACCCACCTATTTAATTCAACAGCTATTTGTTCAGCGCTTACGCCATGCCAGGCGCGATGCCCTCACCATTGCTTTCCTGGCAGACGCAGTTATACCTCAGCCCGATTCACTTCTTGGTTGGATTAATTTCCCAAGCTCTCTTGACCTTTACTTTTCCAGCGATGCCCAGTTCATTCAGTCCACAAGGTCAACAGCATCCTAGTTTCAAACTGGGAGTCCCCTCTTCATGCTCCTTTTATTACATTACGGTAGCAAGAGAGCCCTCACCACTGGTGTCCGAGCTCATCTCTCTCGAGATAATCAAAACAGCTCGTGTTCTTTGCTGTCTCTCTTCCTGCCAATTCTCTGTTCCCCCACCGTCCACTGACTCAGGATCTGTTGATCTCACCATCCCATCAGGCAGGCGCCTTGATCGGAACGGCTTACCCCTTTCCTTATTCAGGCAACTCTGGTATCCTGCCTTTGGTACCCAAGTCGGCTGATAGGGATCTAAGCACCCTATCTAACAGTATCAATCACCTCCCCACGAAGAAGCGTCTGCAATGACCGTAACACTGAATACTTCAGAAAGCACTTCTCCTGGTACCATCTCAATTAATTCTCAACACCCCTTCACGCCCCCCCCCCCCAGGAAGCGGGTGCTTTATACTCATGTTATATATTACTTTAACTCATGTTACACACAAGGAAACCAAGGTGTCTAGAAATGAACTCATTTGCCTGAGATAAATACAGCGAATGAGGACTCAAACCCTGTCAACTGGTTGCTACATCATGAATTACAACTTCTTCTACACCAGGGGTCCCCAAACTACGGCCCGCGGGCCACATGCGGCCCCCTGAGGCCATTTATCCGGCCCCTGCCGCACTTCCGGAAGGGGTACCTCTTTCATTGGTGGTCAGTGAGAGACGCAAAGCATGGCATCGCTCACATACTGTACTACTTCCAGTGACGTGGGATGCACGCCTCACGGCTCCGGAAGCACGTTACATCACTTGTTACATCTGGCAGTGACAAATATGGAACCGGACATTGACCATCTCATTAGCCAAAAGCAGGCCCGTAGTTCCCATTGAAATACTGGTCAGTTTATTGATTTAAATTTACTTGTTCTTTACTTTAAATATTGTATTTGTTCCTGTTTTGTTTTTTTACTTTAAAATAAGATAAGTGCATTGTGCATAGGGATTTTTTCATAGTTTTTTTTTATAGTCTGGCCCTCCAACGGTCTGAGGGACAGTGAACTGGCCCCCTGTGTAAAAGTTTGGGGACCCCTGTTCTACGCCTTACTCTTGTCTCAGCCAAACCTGCTCAGGAATCCACCATGAGAAACAGGTAGCACGGAGGGTGCTCACCTTGTGTCATCGGGAGGAGAGAAAGTGCCAAGCCAAAGGAGACAGGTGTTTGAGGCCTGGAATAGCTACATGGCCTAAGCAAATTTAAAAGAGGAGGATCCACCAAGGAGTTATCAGGACAGGGCCAGGAGTGAAGCCGCAAAGGTTAAACTATAAAGCAGATGAGATGCTTTTTAAGGATCACCTGCAGATCACCCACATTAATTAGTAAACAGGAAAACACCCCTTGGCTCCCCAAGAGTTAGGACTTAAGAAGAAGGATGATCAAGGGGGGAGAGAAAAAAAAACTGGCTGCACAGAATTATAATTAGAAAGCGTAAAGAAAAACGAAGAGAGCAAAGATTCCAGGACACTCAGAGGAAGAAGGGAGACTTCTGTTACTAAAGTGAAAAAGGGAGGTATTTTCTGCCCAGCATCCCGAAAGAGTAAGATTTGGTGGCGTGCCCACATGCCCAGACGCAGAGTTGCCCAATATGTCTGTTACCAGAAGTCATGCTCTGACCCATCAGCCTTGCCTGGCAGGGCCTTCCAATTCCTGCCAAAACTTCCACCCAAAAGTTTCTGTTTTCCCTTTATTCTTGTGACAAGGACAGTAGAAAACACAACTAATAAATCCTTTGAAACACAGAGTGAGGGGAATGCTTTATATCTATGGCATAGGTCACCACTTGGATGTTCTGGCCTACCATCTCCGGAAGGCCCTACTGCAGCGGACAACTACATGTGGTTGAAGAAAGCAGGAATGTGGTCCTGGCCGGCTGGCTCAGTGGTAGAGCGTCGACCTGGCGTGCAAGGGGTCCCGGGTTCGACTCCCGGCCAGGGCACACAGGAGAAGCGCCCATCTGCTTCTCCACCCCTCCTCTTCTCCTTCCTCTCTGTCTCTCTCTTCCCCTCCCACAGCGAGGCTCCATTGGAGCAAAGATGGCCCGGGCGCTGGGGATGGCTCCTTGGCCTCTGCCCCAGGCGCTAGAGTGGCTCTGGTCGCGACAGAGCGATGCCCCGGAGGGGCAGAGCATCGCCCCCTGGTGGGCAGAGCGTCGCCCCCTGCTGGGCATGCCGGGTGGATCCCGGTTGGGCGCATGTGGGAGTCTGACTGTCTCTCCCTGTTTCCAGCTTCGGAAAAATACAAAAAAAAAAAAAAAAAAAGAAAGCAGGAATGTGATAGCCCACCCCGGCCAGCTTCACATTTTTTTACTTAGCTAAGTAATGCTAATTTGATGAAATTCAATCAATACTTCGTATGAATCTACACGGGGCCTGCCTGCACCCTCGCCAGCTCTGATGATTGGCAAAGAAAGAGATAGCAAACAGAAGATGCTCACTGGCTCCCACGATTTTACTGACGATTGGAGATCTTTTCCCATTAGGGTTTTGCCTTATCCGCTAGGATTTTGTTTTTTGTCTTATTTGCTTGTTTCTTCATTTGTTCGTTTATTCTTTCATTCATTCAGCGAGCTTTTTATTGAAGGAGCCCATGCAACACAGGATTTGTAATAAACTGCAGAAGTAGGCCTTTATCAAATATCATTCCTTCCTCCCACGTGACCTATGCAGGTCTCTGAGAAGGTCGCGATACTTCCTGGAGGAGACTCCTCGTTTGTTAAAGAGGGATGATAGAGTCTACCGTACCCATCACCGAGTGGTCTCCTGAAAGCCAAATCAAACGATGAATCTGAAAGTAATTTATAAGTATTATTAGCATGGATATACAGGGATCAGAAAACCTAGCAGCTAAAAGGATCAAGAGACTTCCGGGGGCGGGGGGGGGGGGGGGTTGTGCATTACCTGCACATGTGCTATCAGCACAAATAGTGGAAGAGGCTTTAGTGCCTTCCAGGTAGCAGGACCGCTACTCAGGGGCAACTATATTTCTGCAAGCATCCAAGTTCAAGGTAACAACAAAGCTTGGCAACATCTGCTGCTTCCCATCTACCTGAACTTGAACTGTGCGGCTAGAACGGTGTCATCCCAGCGTCTAATGTGCAATCATTCCCAATCCAGAGCTCTTCTTTCCCCACTCTGCTCCTGCTCCAAGAGTTTGGCTGGTGAAGACACTTGAGACTTCCTCAAACTATGATTGTGTGATCGTGTGGTGTTATCACCCCTACACCCTGCTAGTGACAGAAAAGTGGCTGTCTGAGAGGCACGTAAAACAGGAACCAGCAGGAAAGAGCTTTCTGAAGAAAATCTTAGTGGCCTCCAAATTGTCAACTGACAGAAAGCCCAAGTTAGTGAAGGAGAAGTCACTGACATAACCATAGAGGGCAGTTTTATTAGCTTCATTCAACGAAGCAAAACTTGGACCCCAGACTTCGTTATGCAAACCAGATGCTGGTGTTGTAACATTCGCGTCAGTGATGAACTGTTTCAATTTTCTTTTTTATTTTGGACATGTAATATAAAGCAGGCAAATCATGACATTAATAAAGGCATTTAAATTTGTAAAGTTGGTTGGAAAAACAGCCGAATGTAGGAAACCTATTTTCAAAAGTTTATTGCCAAAAGCGTTTTTTTCCCCTTTTATAATCACGTCACAAAAGAAGCACCATCGTGAGTTTCAGACAAGATCAATTAGGCTCAGCAATGAAGCAACCCTCTAATGACAATTGGCCCTGAATCTTGATTACTACCCGCTCGAATTATCGGGTCATACGGCAAACCAACGGCTGTGCTCATCTATCTCAGACGAGAACAAAGGAAGGAGAGCTAACCAGATGGACAACGGCAGACCACACAGACCTCGGCCCCAGAGAAAGCAAACTATTCATAAAAAAGTTTACTAAGCACAAATGTTACTTTTAAAAAAAAAAAGTCTGCTGATAATCTCCCTCTTAAAAATATTTATTCTCTCTCATCAGAAGAATGATGAGGAACAGATCTTCAGCCCTGAAAAGAAGCAAGGTTCTCTGGTGAAAAATGTAGCCAGGTGCATCCTGGGAGAAAGGGAGAGCAGACGGGGGTGGGGGTGGGAGGGGATGATGGAGTCCAGAAAGACTTTGGTTTTGGAACATAATCTCAAAAGGGAAGAGGAACACTCCTCCAGTTCGGGGCTATTTGGAGGTGGCCCAGTCCAGCCCGGTGAACTGCTACTCTACAAACAACACAACGTCAACACCAGGGGCCAACTTCCGCTGCTTTATGGAGACAGAATTAGAGTACTTTAGAGACGGGAAAGATCAACACCTTCATTTTTACAAACAAAGGGCCTCGGGAGCAAAGCGCTAGGGTGAAATCTCACGGGACTAACTAGTGGCAAAGCCAGTTTCCAACCCACCTGTCCTGACCCTGTCCCCCTTGGGGTCCTCCCGCCCGCTCAGAGGGTGAGGAGGCTCTGAAGAGCAGTGATCAAGGACTCCGATTCTCCGGCAATCCCTGCGGTCTGTCGCAGTTATGAAAGGACCTGCTGTTCTTTTTCCTTGAATGTGCCCACCTGACGAGTCAACGCCGGAGAGTTGCAAAGGAAAATTGACAGCTCGTACTGGAGCTATAAATCCTATTGACAGAACCTCCTGTGCACCAGGCACCAGGTGTCTATAAGCTTACTCACTGAAAAGCGAGGCTCAGAGAGGTGACACACTCGCGTGCGTCCACCCGCGAGGTAATGGCAATCCGGGGTTCAGGCCCGCTTTTCTAGCCCCCTGAAGACACCGGGCTTTCCGCTCCACCACGGGCCCTCAAAAGTTTTGCAAAAGAGTTCCTCATTCAACTGATTCTGACAGCTGCAGCGACGCTTTGCCTCCTGGAATATCTGAATCATTATACATGAAATAAATGGGTCCTGAACAAAGGGAGGAAGCTGCCAAAATCTGGGCCTAGACACGAGCCCTTTCAGTTACGTAGCTAACAAGGGAAATTCCTGCATAATTCCAACTTTTCCTCCTAAGAGTCTTTGAGATCCAGAGATCCTGGATCGTCTGTTTCCTACTCTTCTTTTCTTTTTCAAGCAAAAGAAAAGAAGTCCCTACAGGCAGGGAAGGGCAATGAGAACCTTAACAAGCCAGAATGACTCTCCACGGAGACAGTCCCCAAAGGAAGAGCCCGTGGACCAGGCCATGGAGAACTTCGTCATTCCAGCTCCCGGCCTCCTGTGGCTGAGCGGCCTCCATCAGCGCGTTCCCCTTCTGCCAGCCACCTGCCACCTTTACCTTCTGGAACCACGGGCCTGCAGCCAGCCCGGGAGTGCTGCTCTCTGACTGAACAGAACACCTCTCATCTTCCAGTCTGGACCCAAACCTGAGGACCAGGACTCACTGCACGTTTGGCACGATGACATCTCTGCAGTTTGGCCTCTCTTGCCTGCAGGGAGGCTGGCCTGTTAAAAGCTAGAGCATTCCAAAGAGGTCTCCTCTACCATATGGGGAAGCCCGGTGGGTTTGAGCGTGCTTTCTTCAGTATACAGACCGGACAAGCAGACGCGCCGGCTGGGCAAACAGGGCACGGTGTGCTCTCAACAACACACAATCGACCTCACTTTCTAGTGACTCATTAGAGTTTCTTTACGGGCAGTTGCAGGTTCAGGGAACACAAAATAATAGGTTTTGCCTTTGAGAAGCTCCGAGTCTGTTGCAGGGACAATACTTTTGAAAAGATTAGGCAGTGTTAGGAGAAGACAGGTATACCAAATGCTTTTTAAAAAAATAGGACGGCCCGACTTGTGATGGCACAGTGGTGAGAGCGTCGACCTGGGACGCTGAGGTCTCAGGCTGAAAACCCCAAAGTCGCTGGCTTGAGCATGGGGTCGCCAGCTTGAGAGTGGGATGGTAGACATGACCCCATAGTCAGCTTGAAGCCCAAGGTTGCTGCTGGCTTGAGCAAGGGGGTCACTGGCTTGGCTGGAGCCCCCGCTTAAGGCACATATAAGAAAGCAGTCAATGAACAACTAAAGTGATGCTTCTCTCCTCTCTCTCCATTCTTCTCTCTTTCTCTCATTAAAAAAAAAAAAAAAAAAAAAAAAAAGGCAAGATGCAGGGAAGCTTTGTCAAAGAAGGGCCACAGGACCTGGGTGTACAGGATGAGTCATTTTCAAGGTGACAAAATAGAGGTTTCAGGACAGTGCAAGCAGAAGAAGGGATAGTGTGTTGAGAGCTCACATTCACGAAGAAGCCTGGAGTCCGGAAGAGAAGCAGCGTCTGTATGTGAGGAGGAGGGGAACCCGAAAAGGAATCTTCTCAGAGACTGTTTCAAACCGTCTCTATAGGCATCGAGGTGTCATTAAGGTTTAAAGCATGTTTAGTTTTTTTGTTTGTTTTTAAATTTTTTAAACTTTTTTTTAAGGACTTTATTAATTTTCAGAAAGGAGAGAGAGAGATGGGGGGAGAAGGAGAGAGAGAGAGACAGACAGAGAGAAGGGGGAGGAGCAAGAAGCATCAACTCCCATATGTGCCTCGACCAGGCAAGCCCAGGGTTTCAAACCAGCGACCTCAGCATTTCCAGGTCGATGCTTTATGCCCTGCGCCACCACAGGTCAGGCCGTTTGTTTTTAGAAAGTAATTCCGGCAGACATCCTAAGTGTTGGCACAAGTCTACATTAGTGCTGCACAAAAATATAAAATGTTAGCCACAGAGCCAACCCACATATATAATTTTAAATTTTTTAGTAGCCACATTTAAGGTAAAAAAAAACAAAAAAAAAACAAACCCACATAAGTGAACTTAATTTAATAACATATTTTAAACCCCTAAATCCAAACTATTATTATTCAACACGCAGTTAATATCTTTAAAATTATTAATAAGAGGGTTTACATCCTTTTTCTCTCATACTAAGTTATCTAAATCTGGCACATTTACAGTACATCTTAATTGGATGAGCCATATTCAAAGGGCTCAAAAGCCAGACGTGGACAGTGGTTACCACACTGGACGGCACAAACACAAGACCCGCTTTGGAGGCTGTAGCCAAGAGTCCAAACAAGAGGTGATCAAAGTCTGCACAGATTATTTCCAGCCCTTGGACATATGCTAAACTGCTAATGAGATGCAATTTTACAAACAAGTAAGTTACTTTTGGTTTTAAATAGGTAACAATTCACATGGTTCTCGAATATAAATAATACAACAGGGAACACAAAAAAGCGGTGTCCCAATTTTTTGAGCATCTCAGCCCCTCTCATGGGTTACCCGCCCATTAGAGGTAGCCATTTTTATTGAGTTTCTTCTGCTTGGTCATCTTTTCAATGATTCTTCATACAGATACAAGCTGCCATGAATGCAAGCTCATGTATTTTCTACACCAAAGGTAGCACACCACATGTTGTTCCATACCTTGCTTCTTTCATTTAAATTAATAAGATATCTTGGAGATCTTCCCATTTCACTGCATCAAGAATTTCCACGTTCTCTTAAATGCTGCATCCTATAGTCCAGGGGTCCCCAAACTTTTTACACAGGGGGCCAGTTCACTCTCCCTCAGACTGCTGGAGGGCCTGACTACAAAAAAAACTATGAACAAATCCCTATGCACACTGCACATATCTTATTTTAAAGTAAAAAAACAAAACAGGAACAAATACAATATTTAAAATAAAGAACAAGTAAATTTAAATCAACAAACTCACCAGTATTTCAATGGGAACTATCGGCCTGCTTTTGGCTAATGTGATGGTCACTGTCCGGTTCCATATTTGTCACTGCTAGCCGTAACAAGTGATGTGACATGCTTCCGGAGCTGTGACATGTGCATCCTGCGTCACTGGAAGTAGTATTGTACGTGAGCGATGCTGCACTTTGCGGTGCCACCACATACAGTACTCCACATACAGTACTCACTGACCACCAATGAAAGAGGTGCCCTTTCCGGAAGTGCAGCAGGGGCTGGATAAATGGCCTCAGGGGGCTGCATGCGGCCCGTGGGCCGTAGTTTGGGGACCTCTGCTACAGTCAATGGTATGGACGGATCCCAGTTCATATCATTCAGCTCCTGCTGATGGGTGTTTGAACCGTTTCCAGTCTTTTCTATTACAAACAATGGTCTAATGGAAAACCTCCTCTATACGTCACTGTATAGGTATTCAGGTGTGCCTGCAGGGAGAGGTTCCAGAGCCAGGTCGCTAGGTCTAAGGGTAATTGCTTCTGTAATCTTGATGAACACCGCCAAACTGGCCTTCTTCATGGACTGGGCTGCTTTGCACTCGCAACAAAGTACCGACACTTTTTCCATGCGTAGTCAACAATGTGTCATTGTCCCGTTTTAGAATTGTAGCCAGTCTGAGGAAGTGGGGACTGCCGCTTCAGTGCAGTCTAAAATGGCACTTCTCTGTATCTGAATCCGACGATCTTTTCCTCGGTTTAAAAACGATCTGTATTCCTTGTTCTGTGAATCATATGTTCAGGTCCTTTGTCTATTGTTTTGTTGGTCTGCCAGTCATTTTCTTATTCATTTGTAGGAGCTCTTTATATAGAGAGATGAGCCCTTTGCATTTTGAGTCAGGTTAAAAAAGCCTTCTTCCTTCAACGTTAGAAAGAAATGTACCCATGTTTCCTTCAAGCCCTTTTCTAGGCTTTAAGAAGACATGAGGCCTGACCAGGCGGTGGCACAGTGGATAGAGCGTTGGACTGGGATGCCGAGGACCCAGGTTCGAGACCCCGAGGTTGCCAGCTTGAGCGCGGGCTCATCTGGTTTGAGCAAAAGCTCACCAGCTTGGAACAAAGGTCGCTGGCTCGAGCAAGGGGTTACTCGGTCTGCTGAAGGCCCGTGGTCAAGGCACATCTGAGAAAGCAATCAATGGACAACTAAGGTGTCGCAATGCGCAACAAAAAAACTAATGATTGATCTCTGTTCCTGTCTGTCTACCTCCCTCTCTCTGACTCTCTCTCTGTCTCTGTTAAAAAAACACACACACACACACACAAAAGACATGAGGACTGAGGTCTCTGCCTCTTCTCACAAGGGCACTGATCCTGTCATGGGGGCCACTCTTGTGACCTCATCTAAATCCAATACCTCCCAAAGACCCTACCACCAAATACCATCAGAGTGGGGGTTAAATAATAATTCTCTGCTTGTAAAGGCAGCAAAATAGGTTTTTATAAACTAATGGCTTTAATTCTCTAATCTAGACACTACAGAGGTAAATATACTGGTAATTTATGCTATTCTTTTTTTTTTTTACAGGGACAGAGAGAGGGGGGGATAGACAGGGACAGACAGACAGGAATGAAGAGAGATGAGAAGCATCAATCATCAGTTTTTCGTTGCGACACCTTAGATGAGGGGTCCCCAAACTACGGCCCGCGGGCTGCATGCGGCCCCCTGAGGCCATTTATCCGGCCCCCACCGCACTTCTGGAAGAAGCACCTCTTTCATTGGTGGTCAGTGAGAGGAGCATAGTTCCCATTGAAATACTGGTCAGTTTGTTGATTTAAATTTACTTGTTCTTTATTTTAAATATTGTATTTGTTCCCGTTTTGTTTTTTTACTTTAAAATAAAATATGTGCAGTGTGCATAGGGATTTGTTCATAGTTTTTTTATAGTCCGGCCCTCCAGTGGTCTGAGGGACAGTGAACTGGCCCCCTGTGTAAAAAGTTTGGGGACCCCTGCCTTAGATGTTCATTGATTGCTTTTTCATATGTGCCTTGACCGCGGGCCTTCAGCAGACTGAGTAACCCCTTGCTTGAGCCAGACAAGCCCGCGCTCAAGCTGGTGACCTCGGGGTCTCAAACCTGGGTCCTTTCACATCCTAGTCCGACACTCTATCCACTGTACCACCGCCTGGTCAAGCTAATTTATGCTATTCAATCATTTATGGGAACTAACAAGTTTTATAAAACTGCATTTCTGAAGCAACGCCTTTAATCCCCACCTATCACCTTCCATATCTTATCAGCAGATGCTTGACTTGAAGGGACATACACACACAAACTGCCATTGAGAGGTTTATCATATGGTGGTTGCTAAATTATTTTCCACAATTAATTTGTTTAAGAGGCAAGCCACACACCACAATTAGAGTCAAGCAAAACCCTCATCAAGAACGTGCTGACCTTCTGTGTATCATTCCAATTTCAGTACATATGTTGCCTAAACAAGCACGAGAAATGACACTCTTTAACAAGGGCTTGACATTCCCAGTTATTTCCATTCACAAGTTCCTAGGAAACTAAACATTTTAAAGTAAAAATAAGAAAGGTAGAGCATCCTATGATGAACGCTGTTTTACTCCAATATTAATTCATATCTTCTATATCAGCACCCATCAAGTTTTATTCAATCAGTGTATATCATACATACTTCCTGTCCTTTGCAGTTGCAAAATGAGTTACGTTCAGTGTCTATGAGCAATGTAGACACAACACACACACACTCAGTTACGAGCAGTATGCCCTTTAAATACAGCCTACTCAGACACTAGTTCATTGAAGCCATCTGACTACTCAAGGCGTGGAAAGGTTAAGTCATAATATCACGTGACAAGCAAGAGGGTAAGTATAAACGTCAGAGCAGCAGGTATCCTTGCCCTGGGTGCCCAGGGGTGGAGGAAGATGCCTGCACTGTGAGCTGCACCCAGGCCTTCTCCCCTGGGGCCCCAGCACACGTCCCCAAGCTGCCCGACGAGCTGCTGAGAGCTGCTGCCCAGCTGAGGGGCCGACCCATCCTGGAAAAGCCACCCCAACCAGGGGACGTGCCCTGTTCTACACAGCTGCCCTCTCTCCAGCTCTCCACGTCCTGGAGGTGGCTTGAGACCTCAGCCACGCTACACAACCGAACCCTAAAGCCAGAGGTTTCCCAGATCCAAACTGCTCTCCCCTCACGGGCCCAGGAAATCCAGGGCCTTCCCTGCTTGCATGGTAATCTTCACCCTGCCCGGGCCGGGGAATGCCCTGGCCAGCAGCCAGAGGGCTCTCTGAAGGACATGGCTGGTGACAGCAGCGGCACCCAAACAGATGTCCCATGGAGATGTGTATGGAAGTATCTAAAATAGCTAAAATAAGAAGAACACCTATAAGAAATACAATTTGGAACAGGCCAGTAGAGCGCAGGAGTCATCGCTGAAGCCGTGAGCTGCAGCGTGATATACACACGTCAGGATTTTTAAAGGGCCCCAGTTCCATTTCCCTGCATCCAGGCGACTTCCTCCCCACGAATCCTCGAAACCCAAGATGTGTGATCGATCATTAGTGTTTCCTGAAGTCTCCTAAACGTGAAGGGCCCGTTTACCCTCTGCTTGCGCTGGGAGAAGTCACCTTGAACAGAAGCGCAGCCGTGCACGTGTGGCCCGCGCAGATAAGAGGGCATCACGTGTCTACATTTCTCTGTGGGGCCCGGAAGAGCTGGGAGTACTTAACTGGCCACAGATGACGAAGCCCACGTTCATCAAATTAATGTATATTTTTATTTATTTATTTATTTTTTGCAGAGACAGAGAGAGAGAGTCAGAGAGAGGGATAGATAGGGGCAGACAGACAGGAACAGAGAGAGATGAGAAGCATCAATCATCAGTTTTTCGTTGTGACATCTTAGTTGTTCCTTGATTGCTTTCTCATATGTGCCTTGACCGTGGGCCTTCAGCAGACCGAGTAAGCCCTTCCTCAAACCAGATGAGCCTGCACTCAAGCTGGCGACCTCAGGGTCTGGAACCTGGGTCCTCCGCATCCCAGTCCAATGCTCTATCCACTGCGCCACTACCTGGTCAGGCACGTTCATCAAATTAGACTGGAGCCTGACCTGTGGTGGCGTAGTGGATAAAGCGTCAAACTGGAAACACTGAGGTTGCCGGTTCAAAACCCTGGCTTGCCTGGTCAAGGCACATATGGGAGTTGATGCTTCCTGCTCCTCCCCTTTCTCTCTCTCTCTCTTTCTTTCTCTCTCCCCCCTAAAATGAATGAATGAATGAATAAATAAATAAATAAATAAATAAATAAATAAATAAAATAAAATAAAATAAAATAAAATAAAAAAATTAGACTGGAGGTAGCTGCCCTTCAGGTGTTGTTTTAGGCAGCTGTTCCGTTATTCACAAGTAAACCTGAGCCCTCAGTTTATAACAATCCCTCCACGTCGTGACCTTTTTGCATAGCTGAATCCCATAACCTTGGAAGCCACCAATACTTCCCTCTCAGGTTATCTTTGGACAGAGAGGATAGTTTGGTGGCAACAGACACAAAGGAAAAAAAAAAATCTTGGTTTTCAAGATCAAAAGAATATTCCTTACATTGATGAAAACCTTAGAGATATACAGATGTCCTACCTAACAGCAGCCAGCAAGTGGCCTTGTTAATTTCTACTTAAGTAAATGAGTTGTTAAAAGCAGGGGAAAAAAATTCTAGGCTCCCATCTGAAATCTTCTACCTGATTTCTAGCTTCTCTGGGGAAAGAAACAAAGATTCGTGCCAAAGCCAAAAGCAAATGACCGACTAGTTCTCCCGTCAGCGACCCAGCTGCCTGTCTTCTCTAACGTGCCCCAAATCTATCGTCCCAGCGTCTCCTCCCACGCCTCCGCCTCCCCGGCAGACAGGACGTCTCCCACAACCCTCCCCCCACCCCCGGACTGCCCACCGCATCGGGAACACGCTCTGCGGCTCAGCCGGTGTTAATCTGAACACGGCCTACCAGCACGGGGCCGCGGCGACCCGGGTCGGCCTAACAGGG
This sequence comes from Saccopteryx bilineata, assembly GCF_036850765.1. Taxonomy (NCBI): domain Eukaryota; kingdom Metazoa; phylum Chordata; class Mammalia; order Chiroptera; family Emballonuridae; genus Saccopteryx; species Saccopteryx bilineata. The sequence continues at coordinate 45,467,731 of NC_089496.1, forward strand.
AGTGCTGAGCCACGCGGCAGCCTGGAGCCCTTTCTGGTCTCTCCCGCCTCAAGCTGGGCCGGGGAGCGGGAATTACGGAACTCCCCCGCTTTCCCCCCCCCCCCCCTCAGATCTAGAGAAGAAGAGGAGACAGGCTGGGGGACCGCAGGGCTTGAGATGTCAGTGCAGCCAACCTGCCAATAGTTCTCCAGATACAAACAGATATAACGTTTATGGAGCACTGCTTCTAAGGTTAGGTCAGCCCTGGAGCACCTCCCAGCCAAGAACAATGCATTCATTCATTCAGTGTCTATTTAACCAGTCCCTGCATAGGTGTACACAGGTGTAGGCAGATACCTTGCAGTATGCCAAACCTAGTCAACTCCTAGTTAGTCTGAACCCACCGAAGTGTGAACTTGTATTCACTAACATGATGGGGTTCCTTTATGTAAGTGACACTGCAGGCACTCTGAACACATCAGTCTACTGATAGCCTATCTAAAAATACATCCCCCTTCCCTTCACCAGAAAAAAAATCAGTTATATTTATACTTAAAGAGGCAGATGTCCCTTTCCTAGGAAGGCTTTCCAATACCACCCCACCCCCCCGCAGTCTTCTTAAAAGGGTCTCCAGCTCTATCTCCCACCACAGCCCCCTGCTCTGCACCCTCCGGAGCTGCACCCCCTTGGCTCAGTTCCTGTCTTTCGCAGTCAGCTCCTTTCTGCCTCAGGGCTTTTGCACAAGCAGCCTGCTCGCCTGAAATGTTACATCCCATATTGAAACTCATAACCACCCCTAGCACCACAGCCCCGAGGGCTCAGCCCTTCACTGAAGTCAGCCTCACCACCCTTCAGATCACAGGTGAGCCAGGAAAGCCACCCCTGGTCCCCTCTACTCATACCCTCACATTACATGCCTTTCCTTCCCAAACCATCTTTATTTATCATTGTAACCACAGTGACCAGCTCAATGGCACACAGTAGGCCTAGAATGTAGGCTAATGCTGAATGAATGAATGACCTTCTCTATAGTATCTGTGTCACTGAATTCCAATTGCCCGTTTGTATACTGACTCCAAAGCCTGGTCCCTGCCAGCCATCTCAGAGTCAAACACTTTTCCACAATTCATCTAAAAAGAGAAATGGACATTCATACCCATCACCTACATACACACTTTGTGTAGCCATCTAGTAACAGTGGAGGATAAAAATAAGGATGTTGGCCCTGGCCAGTTGGCTCAGCGGTAAAGCTGAGCATATGGAAGTACCAGGTTTGATTCCCGACCAGGGCACACAGGAGAAGCGCCCATCTACTTCTCTACCCTTCCCCCTCTCCTTTCTCTCTATCTCTCTCTTCCCCTCCTGCAGCTAAGGCTCCGCAGCTAAGGCTCCATTGGAGCAAAGTTGGCCCGGGTGCTGAGGATGGCTCCATGGCCTCCGCCTCAGGCGCTAGAATGGCTCCAGCCGCAATGGAGCAACGCCCCAGATGGGCAGAGCGTCGTCTCCTGGTGGGCATGCCGAGTGAATCCCAGTCGGGCGCATGCGGGAGTCTGTCTGACTGCCTCCCCTCTTCAAACTTTGTGGGGGGGGGAAGGATCTTAAGATCCTAAGGCTGATGACTCTCATATATTACAGAGGCCATGAAAAAGTGGCTTTAAATATACCTAAGAAAGTTAACAAACATAAAGGGAGGAGGCATGAAGTATTAGTGGATGTTTCTGATCAACTCTGACTTGACCAGAAAAGTCATAACCAAAACATCCCATTTCCTGACTGCTTCTCAGTTGATGTTTCAGTCAGTTGTTTTGACCACTGGGTAGGACCCAAACCGAGTGAACTAGAGACAGCAATGTACCACACACAGCTTCTCGGTTAGTGCCCATTATGGTCTGAACTGTGTTCCCCCAAAATCTGCATGTTCAAGTTCTAACCCCCAATACCTCAGAATGTGACCTGAGTTTAGAGAGGGGCCTTTAAAGCAGTGATTCGGTTAAAAATGAGGCCCTTCGGGTGGGCTCTGTTCCCACCCAACTGATGACCTTCTCTCGGAAAATGGGACCGGGACACAGACACCCAGAGGACAGGGCACGTGAAGACAGGGAGATGGTCACCTACAAGCCAAGGAGAGAGGCCTCAGAGGAAACCAACCCTGCCGGCACCTTGATCTTGGACTTCTAGTCTCCAGAATTGTGAGAAAATTAATCTCAATTGTTTGAGCCACCCACTCTGTGGTACTCTGTAATAGCAGTCCCAGCAAACCAATACAGCGCCTAAGCAGCTCTTGAGGAAAAGAAAGAAATTTCTGCCTAGTACCCCCTGCCCACCCCACTCTTTAATCCCAGGTGTCGCCTTCTCCCCAGTGCCATCCTTTCTTCTTTATTTGACAAAGGAGGACACTGAGGCACAGAGCCCCAGAGAGGCCAAAACAGAATTTGACCCCAGAGCCGTCTGCTTCCAGATCTCATGTCCTACTCTTTCACACTATACCTTCAGATCCAAAAGACCAAAGTAAATATAAAATTTGAGAGCAGATTCTTTTTTTTTTTTTTTACAGAGACAGAGTGAGTCAGACAGAGGGATAGTTAGGGACAGACAGACGGGAATGGAGAGAGATGAGAAGCATCAATCATTAGTTTGTCGTTGTGACACCTTGGTTGTTCATTGATTGCTTTCTCATATGTGCCTTGACCAGGGGCCTTCAGCAGACCGAGTAACCCCTTGCTCGAGCCAGCGACCTTGGGTCCAAGCGGTGAGCTTTGCTCCAACCAGGTGAGCCTGTGCTCAAGCTAGTGACCTTGGGGTCTCGAACCTGGGTCTTCCTCATCCCAGTCCGATGCTCTATCTACTATGCCACCGCCTGGTCAGGCTGAGAGCAGATTCTAATTTGCTTTAGTCAGCCTTTAGAAAATAGGCAAGATCACCACTCCAGCCAAGCTGAAGAACTGCATGGGTTTGTATGCATTGCCCAAATAATGTGACTGAAACGCTGTGAAACAGATGAGAACAGAAACTAATTTGTAGCCTTGGCCAGTTGGCTCAGTGGTAGAGCATCAGCCTAGTGTGTAGAAGTCTTGGGTTTGATTCCCGGTCAGGCCACACGGGAGAAGTGACCATCTGCTCTTCCACCACTCCCCTCCCCTTCCTTTCTCTCTCTCTTTCTCTCTCTTCTCCTTCCGCAGCCATGGCTTGAATGGTTCAAGCAACTTGGCCCTGGGTACTGAGGAAGGCTCCATGGCCTTACCTCAGGCGCTGAAGTAGCTGGGTTGCCGAGCAACGGAGCAGTGGACCCAGATGGGCAGAGCATTGCCAGTAGGAGCCTTGCCAGGAGGATCCTGGTTTGAGTGCATGAGGGAGAGGTGTCTGTCTCTGCCTCCCCACCTCTCACATTAAAAAAAAAAAAGAAACAAATTTGCTTTTTAATGAACATTTTGACCAGATCAGTACTACAAAATGCTAAACTACAAAATGTTATTACAAGTTAAATACCACTGTCTGGTGATTGGTTCAAAGAGGCACTATAAGTAGCTGAAAATGTATTTTCTCTTCATGAGAGCAGGAGCCTATTAGGTAAAATAATCAAGAATATTTTAATTGAACTGCATAAAGAACAGAACCTGGTCGAGCCCACAAACCACAGAGAAACAGAGAGAAGTAAAATAACGCTGAATGCTCAATCAGCCGTTTGTCACTTTCTGAATAGTGACTAATATTCTAATCATTAGTTGCCACACTGAGAAGGTACAATTATGGAACAGGGATGATTGCTTTCATTTTTTTTGTTGTTGTTAACCTACAGTTTGTGAGGTCTTTACAAAAATATGATTTAGGACCCCATAAGCTATAAAGGAAAAAATGATTAACAGTTAAAATTCAGTTTTCCCCACTAAAACATTTTTTTTAAAAAAAAGCTTTGAGGTTGTATTGACAGATATGACTAACAACTGTAATCACAGAAGTAAATTTAGTTAAACGATAATTTATCTGTCACAATTTACTGAAGGAGAAAAGTGCAGCACAAGCAGCTGAATTGTGAAGTTAAATGCAAGCAAAGAGAGAAGCCATTTTTTAATGAAATGTAGAGCATTATTAATTGGTTTCCTAGCAACAGCCAGGCTAAAATTACTTAACATGTCTGCTCAATCATATGCAAATATAAGTGTTATCCCTTAAATGTTGATTATAAGTTGGCCTTTTCAGATGCAAATCCAATGTGTAAAGTGAATGTAAATGTTGACAATGCTGATAAAATTTTTAAAAAAGATCCCATGATTAACAATATTCTGGCGTTAAAAGCACAGGAGTTAAGTCAAACTCTTCCCCACTGACCCACTGCAAGCTGCCTGGGCCACCATCTTTGTTTACCTGTTCCTCCCTGCCTCACCTCACCCCTGCTCTCACCCCAGCGCAAGCACCGGGGATAACTAACAAAACGATTTGTCTAGGCTTTGCCGAATCACACTGCAACTGCTCCTCATCAGTGCTACATGATGGACGGATGATGCGTTCAGCCTGGAGTTCAATCGGATGCGGCAGGGGGCTTGCCAACCCCAGGACACAGGCTGGTCTGGTTGCAGATAAAACCAGACACTGACGAGTCTCCATCGGAGGACATATAGACACGTTCCCTTCCAAACTGCCAAAGAAGGCACTCCTTCCACTTCGTTCCAGCCTTGTCCTGCAAGTCAAGAAAGGCTCAGGGGACAGAGGCACCAAGATGGGTGGGATGCCTCTAGGGGCAGAAAGGGTGGAGCCCCCTCAAAATCACCATCGGGCCCTGTATGTCAAATAAGTTTGCAGATGCGATGGATGTTTGCTCGCTTTGGGTGTGGGAGACAGGCTGTAAGCTGGCAAAGTCATTATAGCCTAAGGCTTCGTCTTTCCCTCCCTTCTAATACTAAGGTCTTTAAAACGAAGCTCCCCCCCCCCTTGACTGTCACATAATAGGGGGTGGTGCACTCTTATGAGGAATCCCATTTATGCCTCAGATAAATGGCTTTGTATCAGAGACTTCCTTATTTGTATATTGACTTAAAGGCTTTAATTTTCTACACTATAAAATGAAGCTGACTAGGGGCTCTTGCGCTCTCAGATCCTGCCATCAGCATTGCAGAGGCCTGGCCTCCCCGATCCCTTGCCCTCTATGGGAAAAGCAGGTTTTCTGCTTTTTCCTTGGCTTTCCTTGTGGCTTGCCTGTCTTGGTGAGACACCAATAAACAGAATGGCCCACCATCCTCTGACTCCACCAGTTTCTTTACCGTCTGCCCGAATTCAATGAGAACCTGCATGTGAATGGCCACGAATGCGGCCCCTTGCCATAAAGGCCCCAAAATACCCTAGCAATACACCACTCCAAGCAAAATGCAACAAATATTTATTACATAGTTACAATTTGTCAGGCATGATCTAGGTCAGGGGTCCCCAAACTTTTTACACAGGGGGCCTGTTGGGCAGATAAAATATATTATGCTCACTTTGTTAAAGATGGCGCTGCCCACATGGAAGTTGTCACCCAGGTGATATTAATGTGTGTTGGGGGCGGGCTGTGGGCAGGCAGGATCCTTGTAGCCTGGGGCTTGGTTTTAGGACTAAGCCTTTACCATCCTTTTTGATGTGGGGTGGTGCAATCCCATCATGCCTTAGAGAAGTGACTTTGTGTTAGAGACTTCCCCTATTTTGTATATTGGATTAAAGGTTATAAATCTACACTATAAAGTGGGAGCCCAACGGGAGCTTGCTCTCTTGGTTCCTGAGATTAGCATTAGAGGAGACAGCAGAGAGCAGAGAGCAAAGAAAGGCCACGTGGAGGAGGCCAGGAGAAGCAGCTAAGATGGCAGAATGTTGAGTGAGAAGCCAGTTTGTGCAGAGTTTGTGCAGGGAGAAGGAAGGAGATGGGGAACAGAGGTGAATAAGGCTGGTGAGCTAGAAACCTTTGATTCTAGGAAACTCGAGTAAGTCAGTAGCTTTGTGAGCACTGAATGTGAGTGGGTTTTGGAGCCCAGTGTGTGTTTTTACTTGCCCGCTGGGTGCAAGCTAGGATTAAAGATGATGGCCCATCAGTTTTTGGCTCCGTTGTTTCTTTACCGACTGTCCGAATCCAATGCAAACCTGCATGGGCCAGGCAGCTGTGATGGTGGCCCTGGCCACTGGCTTTACAGGGCCAGTTCACTGTCCCTCAGACCGTTGGAGGGGCGGACTATAAAAAAAACTATGAACAAATCCCTATGCATACTGCACATATCTTATTTTAAAGTAAAAAAACAAAACAGGAACAAATACAATATTTAAAATAAAGAACAAGTAAATTTAAATCAACAAACTGACCAGTATTTCAATGGGAACTATGCTCCTCTCACTGACCACCAATGAAAGAGGTGCCCCTTCCGGAAGTGCGGCGGCGGACGGATAAATGGCCTCAGGGGGCCGCATGCGGCCCGTGGGCCGTAGTTTGGGGACCCCTGATCTAGGTGCTGGACAGCAGTGAATAAGGAAAAAAATTCCTATCTTTACCTGTGTTAGTGAAGAGAAGAGAGAAATAAACCAAGAAACACATAAACAATAACATTTCAGGGAGTATTGAAATAATAGGAAGAAAAAAGTGAGCTGAGGTGGAGAAGGGGATGGGTAGGGTTGGGTGGGCCCTAGCAGATAAAGCCCCTCAAGGTCTTCTGTAAAGAAAAGGAACAAGCCAGGTACAGGTGGGGGAAGCAGGTCCGCCCCCTGGGGCAGGAGTGACCCCTGAACCACAGGAAGGCAGGATGGGAGGGGTGGAGGGTTAAGTCCATGAGGAACAGGGAAAGTGGGGCTGGGTGTGATGTGAGCTAAGTTCCTAGACCACCTTCCATCAAGACTGCACCCCGGAGGTCCTGCCTATGGTACTGCAGGGACACTGCTGTTTCTAGGTCCACCTTCGGACTTCAGGACTAGAAGGTGGAGGGTAAGCTTTGTCACACGTGGGAGGAAAAGAGAGGATGAGTCCCAGAACCCTTAAAGGTCCTTCCATCTCGAGGTCAAGGTTCAGTGCTCCCCTGACCCCCGACAATCTTCTGAGTCAACTGGAAAATACAGTGTTGAACAAAGCTCTCCCAGCTCCCTGCCTGCAAGCCTGTACAGGCTGGGAATAGACAGCTTGTTCCAGACACACGACCACGGCTCTGGGACGTTGCAGGCAGTAGTCAGCCGTTCAGGACATATATTCTGAAGCTTGCTTGAGAAGAGATTGACAAAGATTCTGCAGACAACTCCCTACCAGGGCAGGAACCTCACAGTAACCTTATGATTTGGGGGCCAAGGAAAAATGGACAGATTCTTCATTCAAAACTTTACATTCTTGCCTGGTAAATCATGCTTTCAGTCTCTGAAGGCTTCAGGAGTTACTGTTAAATGCAAATGACCTTGAAAGAAACATGTAAAACCTAAATTGTAGCTCATCTGGGGTGAGGTGGGGTGAGGTGGGGTGGGGCCAAGGATTTGCAGATACCCAGAGGAGCCCGCAGGAGTGGGATGGGACTTCATCCATCTGGTTGACCCAGAATGGCTCTGCTTCAGGAGTTGCTGTACCTGTCTGGACAATACAAGCATCTCACCAGACTTTGCCTTCATTCATGTTAACCCTTAAAGGAAACACTACTAGCGCTTAGCCTGGGAGTCTAAAAAGAAAAAAAAAAAGTGTGGCCCAACACTCAATCAGAGGATTATGCTTTATTTGCAGCATCTAAGCTCAGTTCAAGGAAGCTATATAAAGTTTCGAGTTAAAAATCAAACACGTTATACATGTGGCTGGACTCCAGGTTGCTAAGATGTTTCTCTCAGGCCAGTGGTTCTGGAAGCAGTATAGGCAATACAATACATGAGAACTTATTAGAAATGCACATTCACAGGCCTAGCCCCATACTTACAGCATTAGAAATCTGGCAGTGGGCCCAGAAATCTGTCTTAACAAGCCCTCCAGGTGTTCCATGCATGTTCCATTTGAAAGCTACCTTCCCAGGCCAATTCAGCAAGATAGTGTATCTCCGAGTTTATGCTTAGCACTCAACTTGTTACAAATTATTTCCATCAACAGAAAACCAAGGATCCTTGCACTGTGCCTTCAGTGACATGGCATGCATTCAAAATAAACATGCTAATTTGTGTGAATTCCTGACAAAGTAACTTTTTTCCAAAGAACGCAGCACCACTCAGGACACAAGCTGCTGATTTACTGATTTGTTAAAATAACCAATTGTTCCAGCCAAGAGAGAAATAAAAGAAGAAAGATATTCATTAGGAAACTCATTTGGTGCAGCCTTCTGAGGGAAGATCTGAGAATCAATGAGTTGTCCTATCTAATACTAGTTTCTCTTCCTGGACCCATGCCAGCACTCTGGGGCTTTGTCCCAAAAAGCCGGTGCTCCCCGGGGGGGGGGGGGAATGGGGAACAGAGGGTCTTCAAGGAGGGCTCGCTGAAAACCCTCCAAAAATCCTTGCTTAATAGATGACTCCAATTCTTATACTTTAGAGAAAACAGTTAATCTTCTAGCGTTAAAACAAATGTTATGTGGGCATGTGCTCAACAACTGAGGATTAAAAAAAAATCTAGAAAATGCTTTAATCATTATAAGGTAAATAAACATAAGGAAATCTTCAATTAGGAGGGTGAATCTCAAATTTAATTATGCGTAAGAATCACTTGTGATGCCTGATAAAAATGCAGATATCTGGGCCCCTTTACTAAACATCTGGATTCACGTGAGTTGGGGTCCAGCATTCTGTATTGAAATGACCAACATGGTCACTTCTCCAACTTCCAAGAAAACAATGTACTGAGATTACTTAGCACATTATATTCTTCCAGATAATCTGCTGGCTCTATCTACACACACACACACACACACACACACACACATTTTTAAAAAAATAGTGGGAACAGAGTATATGTATTTATTGCATTATGTGTCTTTTACATAAAAACATTGTCAACATCTTACTACCCCTCCTTGGTTCTTTTAGATAAAAAAGGACAGAATGTCTAAACAATAACTCTCTATTAGTAAAAGTTGTAGTTTTTTTCAATCAAGAAATTAAACTTGTTTTTATGTGGCCACTACCTAAATGCAAATATTTGTGCCATTTGTATAAGTATGCTGCAAATCTCTTTATCGTTTTTATTACAATGATTAAACATTGATAAAGTTTATTAGTAATTTTTATTAGTTCATTAGTTCATTTTAATGAATGTGTACACCTTAGTTGAAGTTCTCTAGATATATATACAGTATATTAATATAAGTATTTACTTTAATAAAATTTATTAGATCAAGGTTTTCTAACTGCATTCAAAAGGGGCCAAAAGACTCCATTGAAACAAAATTGAGACACACAAAAATTTTTTTTACATGCCTGGAGAGTCTATAAAGTTTAATTCTATTCAACCAGGAGGTGGTCAAAACATAAATGCATTTCACATAATACACCCCACCATAACTTGAAAAGTAAATTCTTGCATGTTTTATAAACGAGGCAGAAAGAATGTTAAGTTTATGTGACTAGCCCACATCCACCCTCCCCTGCAAGATCTGCTGCCACGGAGCTTGCAGCAGCTTCAACATTTGGTAGTCATGCAAACTTAAACCCTTTAAATTTTGTATGCTTCCATTTCTTCATCTGGAAAATAAGGATGCTAACAAATGATATCTGCATTGCTGATTTCCCAAGAGCTTTCTGAGGGCCAAGAGGGATAATACACGCGAAGTTCTGAAGTCCTACTCCAGTGTTCTCCAGAGCCTAGCTGGTAGCTAGCTCTTTGAGACAGTACTCACCGTCTCTTAGCCCACTGTCCTCTGACCACACCCCTCAATCTCTTGAACACACGAGATTAGACAGGATACAAAAGTATGTGTGTTAAGCCAAAGAACAGGAAGTGATTTAACTTTCTAATATGTATATAGTTTGAGAACTGCTTTACACCGGACTCGGACCCCAGGACTGATAGGATAATGGAAAGTCAAAGGGATGCACAGTGGGAAGTCCTTCCCAGGAACAGTTCTTTGAGAGCAATGGGCATGGTTCCATGCCGGGCTTGTCAGTCCCACTACCTAAAACAAAGACCCCGCCACGACTAGAAACGAAGATTCCCAGACTCGACATCAGAGATTCCGCTAAGTTTTTAAGGTAACTAAAATGTTAAGCTGCCCTGACCTACCACCACAGTTTCTAAGCCAAATTATTCTTGACGTTAAAAATTGCTCAGGCCTGACAAGGCGGTGGCGCAGTGGATAGAGCATCGGACTGGGATGCGGAAGACCCAGGTTTGAGACCCCGAGGTTGCCAGCTTGAGTGCGGGCTCATCTGGCTTGAGCAGAAAGCTCACCAGCTCAGACCCAAGGTTGCTGGCTTGAGCAAGGGGTTACTTGGTCTGCTGAAGGCCCGCGGTCAAGGCACATATGAGAAAGCAATCAATGAACAACTAAGGTGTCGCAATGAAAAACTGATTGATGCTTCTCATCTCTCTCCGTTCCTGTCTATTCCTCTCTCTGACTCTCTCTCTCTGTCCCTGTTAAAAAAAAAAAAAAAAAAAAAAAAAAAAATTGCTCAGTAGTTTTTGTAAGACCGAGAACCCTAAGTACAATATGACTGAGCTGTAGGTCAGTGATTTGTATATTCACAAGGACAGAAGGCCCTCAAAGCTGTTCTCTGTCACTTCAACAAAAGCATCTATCTACCTAAATGACTACCTGAAGACGGACGACAGTTTCCTCCTGGTGCCCAAGGTTAGGGAAATGAAAGATCGGCAAGCCCTTTCCAAAACGTGTTTTATTTCACCACAGTCCTTTCTCCTTACATAAATAATAACCACCGGGTATGTCCTAGACGATGAGAAAATTTTCAAACATCCTCAAAATTATAATTATCACCTCACTTCCTTCTCTTTTTCCTATAAACGACAAACAAAACAGATAGACATTTGGCCCGTACGACCTGCCCTCTGCACATAGTCACAAAGCTCTGGGCACAACATCCTTTTGTTCATTCAACAAATGACCGACATAAGCATTCTCAGCATCACCCACAAATCTGCAGAGTGGCATCCTACAATTTACATAAGAATTCTGTCACCGTTCTCCCAGAGAGTCAAATATTGCCTGCTTTTTCTAACCTCTGGGTTGGAAAACGGGGCTGTGGCTTTGCGGTGGGAGTTCTTTCTCAGAAGTTTCCCCCTGCTGTGGGAAAAGCAACAGCATGGTTCTCTCAGTTGTGCTACTACTGTTTGGTGCGATTCTTAAAATCGGATGCAAACCCCCACCCTCCCCCCCAAAAAACCAAGACAAAAACCTTCAAATGTATTGTACTAAGCAATCTCACCTGGAACATATACTTCAGAGGCTGACCACATAAAATATTGATTAAAAAACACAATTCTTTGATCCTACTGTCCCCATGATCTGATCTTTCTTGGCTCAAAAAAGCACTTCTTAGTTGGAGTCCCAAAGAGAATATCATTATATGTAATTTTCCTACTATAACCAATGAAATGGAATGTAATAAGTACTCGTTTTGCAAACATGTGAGTTATTGGTCACCTGATTACCATTAGAGAATACTAATTAGGGTAAACAGTACGTGGCGGTCTTGGCTTGCAAGACAGCAATGAATCCATTAGGGAGGATGAGAACCAGCAAGGCTCGGCTAATTTATAACACCGCCGACCGCCACGCGAAATTCAGTCGTGTTCCAGAACCAGAACTCATTAGCAGTGCAACGGGGAGAAGAGGGAGCAGAGACTGTTTCGCTTACAAACTTGTAGCCTTGTGGGAACAAAGGATCAGGATACTCATAGCTCAGGGGAAACCAGGGCTGCCCATAAAGATTTCAAAGGAGTCAACTTCAAGGACGAGGAAGGGTTCTTGAGGGTGGTAAGGAGAGGATTAACTAGAAGTTATAAAGTGAAATGACTGCGAAAGCAATTTGAGCCACACATAAGGAAGCAATTTCCAGCCGTAATTTTAATTAGGAGTACAGAATGATCCTCTGTGTAATGACCGCCCTTCGGCATTGCCATTATTCAGAATTACCATGCAGCCATATGCATAAACACAGAGTGAAAGTGAGACAGGCAAGGAAGGAAGGTCAACCATCGCCAATTCTTTTTGATCCTCCAGCTGCAGGTGAAATTTTCCAAATAGAATACCGTTACAGAGTTAGCTCTCAATTTATATTCAATTTACAAACAATTGATGAACCCAGAGAGCCACTACTACTCTCTGTCTCTCTCACCTTCGCCCCCAGCCCATCTCTGACTCTGTCAGATTTCTCCCACTTCCTCCTGCTCAGGGGAGTATAATAGCACTTCCTCCTGCTGCTGCAAAGGAATCTCTACGGACATCCATGGAACTCCTGAATCAGCAGGAGAGGACAGTTAGACGCCGTGAAGAGCGGGCGCTGCTTGAACCACAGAGGCAAACTCCCAAGCAAGTAAGGCTGGGTCTCCCTTTTCCAGAAAGTATCCTCCTTCCTCTAAGCTTCTCAGATTGTTTACTCATGTGTACTTTACCATCTTACTCGTTAAAATAGGTAGTTCGTTTGGTTTAACAAACACTCTTCTAAAAATACAAACAATTTTATAAGCAGAACAGACCCTGTCAGTTAGTTATTCACACCATGACTCAAATTTGCTTCTCTACCACCAGCTAGATAGGCTGCCTGGATGGAAGCAGGGAGAGTCTTAACTGAGAATGGTCAGAAGGGGAGGGAAGGGAAACCTCAGTTTAGAAAATGAAGTGCTATAGGGATATGACAAGGAGGGGACCACAATAACGAATAACATGAAAGAAGCCTAAGAACCCTGTTGCCTAGATACAGAGATACAGATGAAAAGAGATGATGAGGCCCTGGCCGGTTGGCTCAGTGGTAGAGCGTCGGCCTGGCGTGCAGGAGTCTCGGGTTCGATTCCCGGCCAGGGCACACAGGAGAAGTGCCCATCTGCTTCTCCACCCCTCCCCCTCTCCTTCCTCTCTGTCTCTCTCTTTCCCTCCTGCAGCCAGGGCTCCATTGGAGCAAAGATGGCCCGGGAGCTGGGGATGGCTCTGTGGCCTCTGCCCCAGGCGCTAGAATGGCTCTGGTTGCAACAGAGTGATGCCCCAGAGGGGCAGAACATCGCCCCCTGGTGGGCGTGCTGGGTGGATCCTGGTCGGGCGCATGCGGGAGTCTGTCTGACTGCCTCCCCGTTTCCAGCTTCGAAAAAGTGAAAAAAAAAAAAAAGATGATGACACAGACAATGTACAAACTGTGTTTACTTTTTCATACCTGCCAGGAGGACCCAGAAAAGGAAACAGAGGTTTTCTTTTTCCTCTTTTTCTAGCAGCAACGCTACCAGGACTCAGAATCCTACCTAGTACTAATTTTAGAGCTTGGCTGCAATTTGAGATAAATGGACTTTTGTGCACTGGCCTTGGGACCTATTTGCTGTAACCACTCCTTGTTGCAGCCTACCAGGACCCCACCTCCCCAGTCAACCTCACTCACAATGTTCCAGCCACACGAGGCTTCCCCTGTTCCTTGAACAGGCCAACTTATTTCTACCTCAGGGCCTTTGCACTTGCTGCTCCCACTGCCAAGAACAACCTTCTTCTGAAGAGTCCTTCACATCATTCTGGTCTCAGAATAAATTTCACCTCTTCAGATGGGCCTTGTCCAGCCCTAAGCAATGCTGTCCCACCAGCTACCTGCAAAATCCATATACAACTGTCCGTTTTGTTCTACTCCCACTGCCTATTTGATTTCCTTCTTAACACGGAGGCCTAGCGGAAATGCTATGGTTGTTCATTTATTTGTATACTGCCTGTCTTTCCATGAAAACCCAAGTTAAACTAAGCGGGAGTTTAATCTCTTGCTCACTGTCCTCTGCGCTGTGCACTGAATAGTAACCTGGCATGGAGTAAGCACTCAATATTGGTTGTTCAAAAAAAAAAAAAACTTTAAAAAAATATGGGACACTAACTTTCTTTCTTTAATTTGGAGACTTCTCCATCATAAAGAACATTCAAAACATATCTAATAAAAATCTCTAAGTAAACATATATGGTTTTAAATTCTAAAGTTGGGTCTCTGCTGTTTTATATTTACCAGTATTTCTTTTTCACTAAAGAAATACAACAAGACCCTGGTTCCTCAGGACCACTAATAAGAGCCTGGTCTAAAATTATTTCTTTAAACACTCATATGAGGTCATTTTAGTTTAAAAACTGGGACCTATAGTGATGACATAAGTAAGCTGCATGGTTGGGGGACTTCCCAAGGATATGAGAACAGAGGACTGAAAAGTGTGTGTGTGTGTGTGTGTGTGTGTGTGTGTGTGTGTGTTTAGGTTTGTAATCCCAAGAGTACACTCTTCAATTCTTTTTTATACTATCATTTATCACCTCCTACTTTGTATTGTAGTTATTTACATGCACAGCTCCTCTTCTGGATCGTAAGTACCTTGAGGAATGGGACTCTTGTCTCCTTCCTCCTACCTCCCAAACTGTGCTTTATACATTATGGGCAATCAGTACACCGTGCACGGATGCATGAATGCTCCTTCCACTGTTCCTCAGAGGGAAGCAAACTCGGAACTATCCTGTTTGCAAGTAGCAATTTTCGTTCAGTGAAGACTGGGTAAGTCCAGGGAACTAATGTTTTCCTTATGAACGAACATCATCATTTGCTGTCAAGAGCTGCAGACTATCTGAAATACAAACATGCACATTGCATTGCACACACACACAGACACCAGTCTGAGTGAAAATTAAACACGGAAATTTAAACATGGAAAGTCCTGGTCCCAGTGTTTGTGTTCCGCCAAACTAAAGAGCCCTTTTCTCCTCAACAGGCGACATACCCACCAACAGAACTGTGTTGCTACTACAAACATGAACAAAAAGGCAGATATGAGACAGATCTTTTGCCATGTGGCACAAAATATACTGTTTAAGATGGAGGGGTTGCCATGTTACGAGTTTGACAAATGTTCTTATGTCGGTTAATTGCTTATAAGAGCAAACGGTACCCAGCCACATGCTTGTAAGTCGTATGTTCTTGGGCTATTTTAATAAGAACTGGCCTGGATTTATAACAAAATAACTTCACTCGGGACTTTCTGCCAAAATCTTATCTGATAAACACCCCCCACACGCGGACATCTGGGGCTGGCGTTTCAAGGAACCGCTCTGAAAGAACCTGGAGGAGATGTTTCCAAGGGCAGAGGAGAGAGAGCTTCAAAAGCAGCAGTTACTTTTCAAGTCTGATCAACAGCGAAGAGCATTGACTGTAAAATGCCTCTTAAAAACTCATTTCAGAGTGACATTTACAGCAACCCCCAGAACAAAACACTGATAAACAAGCCGGTGGCATGCTTGGCTACGTAGGGGGTACTAACATAAAATTCTCCATGTTTATCGGCGTTTCTAAGGCCCAAGGAGGTTATCTACAGGTTCATCTCCGGTCCTCGTCCCGGATTCGCGTCTTGCGCTCTTGTGCTGGCCCTCTTATTTTAAGCAACACCACGTGATGAGGTTTCTGCAAGCTGCTGAGATTGGCAACTGGACAAATACCTTTTGCCCTCCTCCCTGTTACACCTCAGGAAAAATATGCATTTTCCCAAAAATGTATGGAGAGCATTGCCAATCTGCAACGCTGCTATGGAAGCCTAATAAACATAACAACAACAACACTCATAATCTGCGCAGGGACTAATTATTGCGAGCTTGCCACGTGCCAGGTACCACGCCGGCCACTTTGCATGGTTTCCTTCACATATCCCTTACAACTCCGTGCAGAAGATATACTCTCTTCATTTCACACGTGAAGAAACTGGGACACAGGGAATGTAAGGACTTACATTTGAGAGAGGACAGCTAAAAATAAGTGGTAGGTTTGAAATTCAAACCCAGTTTTCCTAACCCCAAACCCAAGTCTTTGCCCACCACACTAACTTCTTCCTCCTCCTGGGATTTATTTATTTATTTATTTACTTACTTACTTATTTATTGTATTTTTCTGAAGTGAAAAGCAGGGAGGCAGAGAGACAGATTCCCGCATTCACCTGACCGGGATCCACCCGGCATGCCCACCAGGGGGAGATGCTCTTCCCATCTGGGGTGATGCTCTGTTGCAACTAGAGCCATTCTAGCGCCTGAGGCAGAGGCCATAGAGCCATCCTCAGTGCCTGGGCCAACTTTGCTCCAATGGAGCCTTGGCTATGGAAGGGAAGAGAGAGATAGAGAGAAAGGAGGAGGAGGGGGAGAAGCAGATGGGCACTTCTCCTGTGTGCCCTGGCCAGGAATCAAACACAGGGCTTCCACATGCCGGGCCGACGCTCTACTGCTGAGCCAACCAGCCAGGGCCCTCCTGATGTTTCTTAAACGGGAAGTCCACCTCCCTGAGAAAGAAAACAGAAGGAATCCTCTGAGTACACACACGGATATGGCCTGTGCCTGGCTAGCAGGGATGAGTCTACAAACAGTGGTGTGTTTAAAATAGAGACAGAAAGAACGCCTCCACTCTGGTGGGCTGGGTGGGTGCCTTGAGCAGGGAGTTGAGTACGTGGCAGGCCTGCGCGGCGCGAACCGACCGGCGTGTGGTCGGCACCTGCCGTGTATCGGCCCCTTCAGTGCACGCTGGGGTCTCAGAGGGGGCAGAGCCCTTGTCTCCATGGGTTTGCAGCCTAGTTAGGGAGGGAGAGACCAGTACAGGTAGCAATCAAAATACTGCATGATAAGACTCACTATGGACACGAATGCCAGTTGCTCAGGCACCAGGGTATGTCACTGAGGAGCTCAGAGGGGCAGCCCAGAAGGCTTTGCCACAGGTGCTGGATCTTGAGATGGGCCACGTGGGAGCCGAGACAGTGAGCCTAGCAGACAAGCCGGAGGGCCGGAGGAGGAAAGGGCCATCCACACTGGAGGTCTGCAGGGGACGAGGCTAGAGGCCAGGAAATAAAAAACGGCGAACACCGCACACTTCCCTTCGCGCTGGGCTCTGTGCAAAAGTACCTGACGCCAACAACCCAACGAGCGAGGCATCCCCCCGCCACCTTACGGGTGGTACAGTGGAGGCACAGAGGGCAGCAACTGGCCCGGAACTGCTCAGCAGAGTGACAGAGACGCAGGACATCCCATGCCAAAGCCCACAGTGGACGACTGTGCTGTGTGGCCTCTCTGACTTAGCAAGCTCCTGCAGGCCAGAGGGGGTCCCACGGCGAAGTGATGGACAGCAAACCTCTCTTCCAGCTCCGCAGAAAGTAAGAGAAGGGGGGGCACTGGAGACGTGAGGCCAATCCCCTGCTGAGATGGAGCCCTCTGCAGCCAGCCCCACCTGGTTGACGGCTCCTCTGTCCCGCCAGGGCCCTTCGCAAGCCTGCGGCCCTCCAGCCAAGAGCGGGACACCTGCTTGGGACACGGGATCTGCAGCCAACCAGAAACCTTTGCTCGCGCCTCCTCTGAGCTCCTCACCAGCATGTGTCGTAAGCACTGGAAGCTCTCCTTGCAGATCCCTTCCTCCCCAGAAAGGGGGGTGAGCTCTCGAATGAATTATGCATAATTCATCTCTGTGCACCCCAAGATGTAGATGACAAAGCTTTCTAAATGGCGCCTCCCCTCTCCACAGAGGCTGTTTCTCCGCAGTCACACGAGTGGCTTCTGCAGGGGAGCCAGAAAATTCAGGAAGGCCACCGTGGATCTTTTCAGACCATCTGGCAAATGGGAGTGGCTTGGCGACAAGCAAGAGAACACCACGTCTCCAACTTGGGAACGGAGAGCAACTGAGGCCAGGCGCACGGGGGTACCATGCCCAGTGTTAGCCAGCATTTATTGGTATTTAGAACATAGCGGGCCCCCTTCTATGAAACATAGACGTGTTGATTCATTTCATTGTCTTGACAACCATACAGGGGAGATATCACCATCCTCAACCAATCCCCTCTCGGGAGAGACCCATATTACAGAACCATACCTACTATGTGCTACAGATCAAGCAGGTGTAACCTCACTGTAGGGCTTGACTGCTTATTACAAGGGGTGCAATACTGACAGAATAGCATAGGTTTTCAAACTCCCAGTGCTCACGGTAGTCATAATGGAAATAAGGGCCAGAAGGTACTCTCATTTCTGCAACTCTACAAAACAGACCCAGCCAACTCAAAGGCCCAGAGAACAAGATAACAATGGCCTAAATATAAAGGCCTCGCTTCAAACCCAACCTACTATTAATTAATTTATGTATCGCCACTAGGGAGGAGGCAGTCAGTATTAAGTTAGATTAAATTATGGAGAAGCTTCAGCATTGCTGTGCCTATCTCCACAGTAATTACTAAGTTGCTATGCTTTCCCTCCCTAATAAAAAGCCTTTTCTTCTCATTCTCAGATTGTGTTGCTGCTCACCTGTCACTAGCGTCTTTTGACAGGCGCAACAATCTTTTCAGAGCAGACGAAAGGCGCTTTTCAAAAAGAACAAGGAAATCTGATTTGTAAATCCTAGCGGGCTTCTGATCCAAACTTGGTTTCCGAAGAATATTTGCCTCCAGTTTTCTCCCAAAAGGATGCCGGGTCTCGTTACTACACTTAGTATATTACCTGCCAAGACTGACAGGCTCAAAGGGAACTGTGGACCCGGAGAACAGGGTAAGGAGCACTGAATCAGGAGTCCCAACCTGGGTCCCCTCCTCGACGCGCCCCCTCAGGAGCGCTGTGACTGCGCCCTCAGTTCCCGTCGCTCCAGGACAGAGGAACCCACATGCCTCCCTCCCAGAGCCGGGGCAGAGCTGGCAGGAACCTCGAACGAGATAAGAGACCTGGACGCTGTGTGGGAACAGCAAACCTCCCAAGCGGGAACTGATTCACTAACTGGCTAGTCAAATATTTAACTATTAAATATTTAAATGGGCTAACTGATGAATCGGGTGGCCGTAGACCTCCAGCGGCAGAGCGGAGCCGCTGCCCATGGCCCAGCTCTGATGATGACCTCTTGTCCTCCTACTATTGCTTCATGTCACAGACAAGTGTCCCAAGTGCCTAGAGCAGTGGCTCTCGAACTTTTTTGAAGTTGGGGCGCATTTAAAATCCTACAAATAGCCTGATCAGGCGGTGGCGCAGTGGATAGAGCATCGGACTGGGATGCCGAGGACCCAGGTTCAAGACCCCGAGGTCGCCAGCTTGAGCGCGGGCTCATCTGGTTTGAGCAAGAGCCCACGAGCTTGAACCCAAGGTCGCTGGCTCCAGTAAGGGGTTACTCGGTCTGCTGAAGGCCCGCGGTCAAGGCACATATGAGAAAGCAATCAATGAACAACTAAGGTGTTGAATCGCGCAATGAAAAACTAATGATTGATGCTTCTCATCTCTCTCCATTCCTGTCTGTCTGTCCCTGTCTATCCCTCTCTCTGACTCACTCTCTGTCTCTGTAAAAAAAAGTAATAAATAAATAAATAAATAAAATCTTACAAATAATTGTAGGCGCACTGTATACAAATTTCTGAGAAATATGTTATAATAATTAAGTCAAATATTAAAGAAAAAAAAATAAAGTCCAAGTGTGCTTTTATGGTAATTAAAGTAAATACGACAAAATTAAATTTATTCTGACATTAAAAAACACTTTTGTTAATTTTTTGAGTTATGCTTTTTAGAATTCATAACAGAGAGGTTAAAAAAAAAAAGACAAAAAAGATCTTTTTTATATAGATAGATACATTCTTAGTAAGATTTAATAAATTCGGCAGGTCCTGGCGCAAATGTGTTAAGTTTTTTCACTCTTGTGTTTATGAGAAACATGAGCCTTAGCAATTTCTTCAATGTTTGGGCATATATATATATATATATATATATATATATATATATATATTTTTTTTTTTTTTTTGTATTTTTCTGAAGCTGGAAACGGTGAGAGACAGTCAGACAGACTCCCGCATACGCCCGACCGGGATCCACCCGGCACGCCCACCAGGGGGCGATGCTCTGTCCACCAGGGGGCGATGCTCTGCCCCTCCGGGGGGTCGCTCTGTTGCGACCAGAGCCACTCTAGCGCCTGGGGCAGAGGCCAAGGAGCCATCCCCAGCGCCCGGGCCATCTTTGCTCCAATGGAGACTTGCTGCAGGAGGGGAAGAGAGAGACAGAGAGGAAGGAGAGGAGGAGGGGTGGAGAAGCAGATGGGCGCTTCTCCTGTGTGCCCTGGCTGGGAATTGAACCCGGGACTCCTGCATGCCAGGCCGACGCTCTACCACTGAGCCAACCGGTCAGGGCTGGGCATATATTTGAAAAGCAAACTCTCATTTCCTCGTCAATACATTGAAGAATTCCTCTCTTTATAGTCTTAGTTGTGTTGAGTGCAGAAAACCCCCACCATACATATCATCTTAACTTTACACCAAACAAAGGAGAGAAGAAACTTGCCTCCAGTCTTTCCAGGGAACATGGGGGGTGGTGTAAACAATCCAGCACCACAGCTTTAACAGCCTTTTGCAACCTAATCAGGCAAGTGAGGTGGGGGGTTGGGCAGACTGTCAGTTTACAGCCAATTCCCCACTTCTCTGTCCCCCAAAAATCTAAACTCCAAAACCCCTGTTGGTTTTTTGGTCCCCCATAGGCACATATTTCTCTGGAATACCATAGGGAGCACCTGGAAATCTTCTAGAGCACACCAGTGTGCCCTGGCGCACACTTTGAGAACCATTGGCCTAGAGTGACATGGGATCCTAGCTCTGATTCCACTACTCAACATGGCTTTGGTGTGCTCCTGCTGATGGCATGGACCCGAAGGGCCATCGCCTGTCTCTGCAGTGGCTGAACCTTTATTTCAAGAACACCAAAGGATGCTCTTAGCAAGGAGCGTCCCCTCCACCCCCACCCCCACCCCGCACCAGTTACAGGGCCAGGGAGTAGTTAGTCTGTGCTGTTCCTGTTGCCCGCACTCAATAACTCATGCATTCTGTGTATTTTCTGGGGGCCCTCTACGGGACCGGGCCCTGGACACAGGCATGAAGACAGCAACACAGGAGGCCCAGGGCTGTGGACAAACATGAACATACAGAGTGTGTGCCGGAGACCGGGGAGACATAGGTCCCCGCTCCATCAGGACAGGGAAGGAGGCAGAAAGGAAGACAGGGAACGGTTGAATAGCTCCTAGAAAGGTTCAGTGAAGTGACTGCAAGTCCCAGAAAACAGGCAGAAAGCAAAGTAGCGGAGGTGCCAAAGGAGAGGAGCAATAACAATGACAAAAATACTCATTAACAGTATTTGTACTGCAATCTAGGAAGCAGAGGCCTGCCCACCCCACACCCCAAACCCCGCGGCGATGCGGATTTAGCAGGTCTGGGCTAAAGCAGGGGAGAGAACACGTAGGTCCTTAGCAGCACATAGGTGATCTTAATATCCGGCCCCCAATAAATTCTGTTGGTGCTTCCAGTATTTTTCACATCATGGAACAGTCGGTGGTATTTATACAACACATCGAATTAAAGTAGAGGTGATTTGGCAACACCTATGTGGACACTGGTTAAAAAAAACACACCAATTTTCCTCCTTTACATTACATTTCTATGATAAGAAAAATAAAATGGTAGCAAAGCTCTTAACCAATGGATTTTTATAAATATTCTGAATATAATCTTTTGAAATCCCTGAATTCATGAAGTTTTACAAAGGGAGCCATAATTTGTCCTGTTCGAACTTTTTGAATGGGTGTAGGAAATACTGAATGTTTCGGCACAGCAAGGAATTCACAGCCACGAGTCCGTGGGTGAAACCCACTCAGGGCGCGCAGCTTTAGGAAACTCTCAGGTTATGTTGTCCCAGCTTTTCATGGGGGGGGGGGGGGGCGAGCAAAAATTCACGGGCTCCAAAGATGCCGCCCCAGCCCCTTTCCAGTTCCAGCGAAATCCCCAGGCAAATGTTAAATTTAAATAGAAAGGCGATCCAGGCACAACCCAGGGACATGTGACTTCTAGAAAGCTGAAGTTAACAAACAGAATGAACAAGCGGCTCCTACATAGGAAGCCTGGCACCCAGAAGAGAGGGCTGCAGAAAGGGTTTTTTAAAGGTTCAGCTTTCTGAGCGCTGGGGGCGGAGCCAAAGAACCTGCCCCAAGTTCTTTAGGTGAACACGGTGGAGTGCCAGAACATTCCTGTAAGTGCTGGGAAAAGGCCAACACGACTCCAACCAGGCCAGTTTCCTCAGTAGAAAGGCTGTATTTAGAGTAACATCAAGTGAATTCCAACAAGCCTCGCCATTCAACTTTTATGTTATATTATCTACAGACCCAAGATCAAACCAAATGGGAACTAAAAGTCATCCCACTACCAGGCATAGACCAAACTAATAATAAGTTTTTAAAAGTCCTGACTTTTGATATGTTTCCCGATTAAGTACACTCAGCAGTTACTATGGACTTACCCCCAGAAAGATAACACAGGTCCCAATGTTGGGTGCTTGGCATATACTTTATTTATAGTTCTCTTAATCTATGGCTTCCAAAATCACTTCTGATATTTCAGCTAGTATACCTGCATGTGGAAAACTGAAACGAAGTTTCACAAACACTCTTTTCCAATGTCTTTTATTTTAAAAATAAGACAAAAATTATATTGTTCAAGACTTACGCCTGACCAGGCGGTGGCGCAGTGTATAGAGCATCGGACTGGGATGCAGAAGGACCGAGGTTCGAGACCCCGCGGTTGTCAGCTGGAGCGCGGGCTTATCTGGCTTGAGTAAAAAGCTCACCAGCTTGGACCCAAGGTCGCTGGCTGGAGCAAGGGGTTACTCGGTCTGCTGAAGGCCCACCGTCAAGGCACATATGAGAAAGCAATCAATGAACAACTAAGGTGTCACAATGAAAACCTAATGATTGATGCTTCTCATTTCTCTCTGCTCTTCTCTGTCTGTCCCTGTCTGTCCCTCTCTCTGTCTCTCTCTCTATCTTTGTAAAAAATATATATATATCTATATAGATATATACTTACAAGTTGATATACAACCTATTACCGAGTTTACCGTAAGGAAAAAAACACCATTCCAAAGAGCACTTGGTTGGGTAAATGACAGTCTATCTGCAGAGTAAAATACAATGCAGCCTTTAAAAGAATGAGGCAGTTGAAGGATGTCCAAGATAGATCATCAAATGAAAGAAAATTCATTTTAAACTGAAGGAAAAAAATAATAAACTGAAGGAGATTCCAACATGTTTTCCCTCCACTTTGTCAACAGGACATGGCAAATCACAGAAAAAGAGAATGTCTCAAATGTGCGTGGGCATACAAATTCCTCGGAGGAACCTGGCAAAAGTCCTTGGAGTCGTCCCTGGAAACGCTGCAGGGACAGATGCTAGGCCACAACCCCCACCGCTGTCACAGTATCGACTGGCCTGAGCCCTGGCAGCCAGAGCCAGGTGTGCAGCACACGCTTCCTGGGGCTCGCGGAGGGAGCTCCACGCAAGAGGAAGCCGTCGGGAGCACCGATCCCCGGGTCAGAAGCGA
Organism: Saccopteryx bilineata; assembly: GCF_036850765.1. Lineage (NCBI taxonomy): Eukaryota > Metazoa > Chordata > Mammalia > Chiroptera > Emballonuridae > Saccopteryx > Saccopteryx bilineata. Next base: position 45,491,183 of record NC_089496.1, read on the forward strand.
GAGCTAACAGCAGTGGAGGAGGTGACTCCGCATGGACATCCTCACTACTCACGGCCTTTCAACCGTGGCCCTCTCTCCCCTGCCTTTTTTTTTCTCTCTCTCTCTCTGAGCACAGAGCACGGGGCCAAGTACAGAAGAGAGTCCTGGTGTTGAAAAGAAGTTGCTCCCTGTATTTGTCCCTCAGAGCCAAGGGATGTCTCAGCAAGCCTCACAGGGCCCTGCTAGCCCATACAGCCCTTTATGGGACTTCAAAAGAAATGCCTCTTCCTCGGGGTAGGAATGAAGCTCGGCCCGGATGCAGTGCGGCCAGCAGAGATTAGGTTAGGTTTCAGCGCCCTTGGATTTCGGCACCCCACCCCCTCACAGGTGCGCACACGCGGTGAACTGCCTGCACCACCGTATCAGATACAACCCAGTTCACTGCAGTGGTCACCGCGGGCCTCGCGCTTATCTCTGTTCAGGAATAAAAATTACAGGCGCCGTGCAGGAGCAGAAAAAGCACTAGGCTGGGAGTCAGGAGAGCTTTCAGTCCCGTTCCTGCCCCCACCCAGCGACGTGACTGGGGTGCAGTCACTGGGCCGACCTGGTCCGCAGTCTGCTAAGACAGAACGACGAGCTTTCCCTACCCCGGGTCTAACCTTCCGTGGCTCTCCTCGTCTCCCACAGCTCCGCATTTCCTTCTCCATACCGGGCTCGACTTGCAAACACTCCTGCTTGCAAAGTCACCACGCTTGGCTCTGCGATGCCTCTGGCCTTCGTTGCGGAGGGTGTTCCCCGCGTGGAAAGCCCCTCCTGACACTTGTATGTTTTGCTAACTTGTCCAGAGCCTTCAAGTTCCATTTCAAGGCTCTCCGCTTCTCTGGTTGAGTCTCTCGGACGTCTTCACCTCCTAATTCTAACCACTACATCTTGAATGCACACCCTTCCCCCAAAGCAAGTGTTTCATTGAATAGGGATTTTCAGCTGGTGCGTCTGCCTCCCCATCACAGTAGAGCCCAGGTCCCCTGGAGACAATGCTCCACTGGTGTTGGGCAGATAAAGTTATTTTTTATCACCCTCATTGTTAAAGATGGTGCTGCGCCACTGCCCAGGTGATAATCTTAATGTCCTTCTTGCTTAGAAGGGGCGTGGTTATGCTAATGTGTATTGGGGGAGGGGCTTTTGTGCCCAAAAGGTTTTAAAAGGAGGAGCTAGGAGGCCATTTTGGAGAGAGAGTGGCCAAGTTCCTGTAGGGAAGAGGAACCCAGGCTGGAGCAGGGCAGGGAAGTCACATGGAGGAAGCAGCCAAAATGGCGTAATGGGAAGAGGATAAGAAAATGGGGAACAGAGGTGAACAAGACTGGTGAGGTGGAAGCCTTTAATTCTAGGAATACTTGGATGAGTCAGTAGCTTTGTGAGCACGGAATGAGTGGGATTTGGAGCCCAGTGTGTGTTCGTACTCGCTTGCCGAGTGTGAGTCTAGAATAAAGGAAAATGGAACACCAGTTTTAGGCTCTGTTGACTCCTTACCATCTGTCCAAATCAAACACGAACCTGCATTGGCCAGGCAGCTTTATTTATTTATTTATTTATTTACAGAGACAGAGAGAGAGTCAGAGAGAGGGATAGACAGGGACAGACAGACAGGAACGGAGAGATGAGAAGCATCAATCATTTAGTTTTTTGTTGCACATTGCGACACCTTAGTTGTTCATTGATTGCTTTCTCATATGTGCCTTGACCGGGGGCCTTCAGTAGACGGAGTAACGCTTGCTGGAGCCAGCGACCTTGGGTCCAAGCTGGTGGGCTTTTGCTCAAGCCAGATGAACCTGCGCTCAAGCTGGTGACCTCGGGGTCTCGAACCTGGGTCCTTCCGTACCACAGTCCGAGGCTCTATCTACTGCGCCACCGCCTGGTCAGGCGGGCAGGCAGCTTTGATGGCGCCTGCTGTTACTGGCCATACAACTGGCCACACAGTCTTAGGTGTATACACGTGCAGTATTTAATATAGGAACTGGTAAATGACAAGACCTTCTTCTACCCTCTGTGGAAGTTATGGAAGTGTCCTCTGTATCAAGAAGAGGACACATTACTGATACCTCTGCCCACTCTCCAGAACTGCAGACAGAGCCTTTAAGTGAAGAGAAAGTGATTAAGAGGCATCTATGGTGTATTCTCATTAAGGTAGCCAGAAGGGTTCCTTGAAAATATAAGACGGGTCCTGCTTCCTTATTTTAGTATCTGTCTTTCCTACTAAAATGTAAGCTCCAGACGGGCAGTCGGTTCCATTCACTGCTAAATCCTCAGCATCTAAAGCTGAGGCCTGGAAACTGGGAGAGTTCTGTTAAAAAAAAAAAAAAAAAAAAGAATAAAGAATAAAAAGGTTGAGTGAAGGAATGAATGAACGGAGTAACACATGGACCCATGAAGATCAAAGTTGCTGGGTGGGGGAGTGGAAGGGGAAGAATTTGAACCAGATTCTGCACTGCTAAGCATGTTTACAAATTGCTCTATAATCACTAATTAGCTTTTCTAAACCACATCCCCTTGGGGACAGGCAGGCCTAGCCTCCCAATTTTAAGATAAGGGAATTCAAACCCAAGGTCACACAGCAAATCAACTTCCCGCGCAGTGCTTACCCTCGCCCGTAATAAGAATGAGATTAAAGATACTGGTGATTTGTAAAAGGTTGAAATATTAGAGGAAATAAAAGAGTTTAGGGCACGGGACCAAGAAAGCTTTGCACAGACCCTCAGCACACAGCATCAAAGGGAAAGCAGGCTGTTCTGTCTGGAATCCTAAATTCTCAGGGTGTGTACACTGCATTATTCAGTCATCAGTTTCCAGAGCCCGGAGAGGCAGAGACAATGGGAGCTGCAGTTCCGCTCCGGCGTCTCGGGGCCCGCCTGCCAATCAGCAGTGACACCACCGTCACGGGGCCTCACGCTGCCCCAGCGCCTGCACAGGCTCACTGCAGAGAGAATGCAGAGGACGGAGGGGGAATAAAACACCAACCTAAAAAAGAGAGAGAGTTAAATCAAATAAACAACAGGCTGACATCAAAATTAAAATAAATATATATCTAATCACAGTTTAATCATGCTCGTGCATATTACAAAGGAGACTAAGTCTAAATGATACCCTCCCAAAGTACAGGAACAAAAGGACAGATGATATAAATTGTCCTAATCTTTCCATTTCAGGCTTTTAAAAATCAAAATTAAACTTGCTGAAAAATACCACATTTGGTTCCCCAGCATTATGACTAATGTTCCAAGAAGGGAGAGCACCATGTGCATTTTCACTCAACTTAAAAATTAATTTTGGTTGATCTTTTTTCAGTTTACTTCTTAGTTAGTTGGGGAAATGAGATCAATCTCCTTTCTTCTGTTTTAAAAGTTATTTTCAGCCCTGGCTGGGGGCTGGGTGGCTCAATGGGTAGAACATCATCCCAGCATGCCAAGGTCATGGGTTTGATCCCCAGTCAGGACGTGTATGAGAAGCAACCAATGTGTGCACAAATAAATGGAACAGTTAAGTGGACCAAGAGAGTTGACGCTTCTCTCTCTCTCTCTCCCATCCTCTTTCTTTCCCTCTCTCAAATCAATGGGAAAAAAATATTTTAATTATTTTCCACTAAAAACATAAAAACACATTTGATACTGAGAGAAGGAAAGAGCTTGTGGTGAGTTTGAGCTGCTGAATGGAGAATGGAGGAAACAAGAACATGGGAAGCAAGAGGCCCATCCATTGTCAATAAGGCCTTATGCCCGAGCCAAGCTCCGTCCAGTGGGAGGACCGAGGAAAGGGTAACTAAAATGTCCAGGGCACTGAAGGGTCTCGGAGGCAAGGCTCCAGGACAGAATCTGTGCTTCTCCAGGTACCGAGAGCAGCACACTATGAGGTCACGCCTCCCAAAACACTGGAAGCAAATATGAAACCACACTGAAATGGAGACAAGGAGAATCCAAAGCCGGGGATAAATTACACCCCAACCCTGCGGCTCACTCAGTCACTCAAACTGCGCCCTGTGCAACGTCCGGTGCATTTTAAACAGTTAGCACAGCGGTTCCTTGTTGACATCCAACAAACCATAACAATACTTGTAAACAGCTTGGCAATAATGCACAAAAAGTGATTTGAAGCTCTCACCATGTTAACTTTTTAGCTTTAGGAGATCAAGTTTATATTAAATTCATTTATTAAAGTGTACAGTTTGATGAGCTTTGGGAAATACAGCTGCTCACAAAAATGAGGGGGTCGGGGAACGTGCAGACACTCCAGCACTTTCAGCCTTTCCTATATAGTATAGTGCGCTTTCACCAGTGAAATAGAAGTTGGTTTTGCATCTCCTCTGCACGACTGAAGAACTTTCTTTGACTTGTCGTTTGCTTTTCTGGTGTTCTTGTTTAATAAAAAAAAAAAATCAAATGCTTTTTATAATCACTTCA